>NW_026697406.1:0-88850 GCF_030435755.1 Ochotona princeps | reverse complement strand
TGAAACACTGCATGTTGATGAAGGGCATATTGAAGAAGGATCAGCCGAGTGGTTCTTGTGGGAGAACAACTCCATTTGGCTCACTAACTTCACACACCATCAGGCTTCCAAGCAGCTCTCAAGGAAACTCAGTTTTCACACTCTATGCTTAGTTCCTTTTGAGTGCCTAGGACTGAAATGAAGCTTGTTGAGCATCCCACACAAACGAATGCTCCACATGCGTGTTTTACATGCCACCAACTCCACATTCTCAGGCAACTTCAGCGCCACAGCCGTTTTCAGATAGCCCTCAATGCAAACGCTCTAGACGCAAATATTGGTGTGAGAGCTAATTCAATCAAGGAAACACTGCATGTTGGTGAAGGGCATATTGAAGAAGGATCAGCCGAGTGGTTCTTGTGGGAGAACAACTCCATTTGGCTCACTAACTGCACACACCATCAGGCTTCCAAGCAGCTCTCAAGGAAACTCAGTTTTCACACTCTATGTTTAGTGCCCTTTGAGTGCATTATCTAGGAATGAACCTGGCAGAACATCCCACACAAACGAATGCTCCACATGCTGGTTTCACATGCCACCAACTCCACATTCACAGGCAACTTCAGCGCCACAGCCGTTTTCAGATAGCCCTCAATGCAAAGGCTCTAGACGCAAATATTGGTGTGAGAGCTAATTCAATCAAGGAAACACTGCATGTTGGTGAAGGGCATATTGAAGAAGGATCAGGTGAGTGGTTCTTGTGGGAGAACAACTCCATTTGGCTCACTAACTTCACACACCATCAGGCTTCCAAGCAGCTCTCAAGGAAACTCAGTTTTCACACTCTATGCTTAGTGCCCTTTGAGTGCATTAACTAGGAATGAACCTGGTAGAGCATCCACACAAACGAATGCTCCACATGCGGGTTTCACATGCCACCAACTCCACATTCTCAGGCAACTTCAGCGCCACAGCCATTTTCAGATAGCCCTCAATGCAAAGGCTCTAGACGCAAATATTGGTGTGAGAGCTAATTCAATCAAGGAAACACTGCATGTTGGTGAAGGGCATATTGAAGAAGGATCAGCCGAGTGGTTCTTGTGGGAGAACAACTCCATTTGGCTCACTAACTTCACACACCATCAGGCTTCAAAGCAGCTCTCAAGGAAACTCAGTTTTCACACTCTATGCTTAGTGCTCTTTGAATGCCTAGGACTGAAATGAAGCTTGGTGAGCATTCCACACAAACGAATGCTCTACATGCGGGTTTCACATGCCACCAACTCCACATTCTCAGGCAACTTCAGCGCCACAGCCGTTTTCAGATAGCCCTCAATGCAAAGGCTCTAGACGCAAATATTGGTGTGAGAGCTAATTCAATCAAGGAAATACTGCATGTTGGTGAAGGGCATATTGAAGAAGGATCAGCCGAGTGGTTTTTGTGGGAGAACAACTCCATTGGCTCACTAACTTCACACACCATCAGGCTTCCAAGCAGCTCTCAAGGAAACTCAGTTTTCACACTCTATGCTTAGTGCCTTTTGAGTGCCTAGGACTGAAATGAAGCTTGGTGAGCATCCCACACAAACGAATGCTCCACATGCGGGTTTCACATGCCACCAACTCCACATTCTCAGGCAACTTCAGCGCCACAGCCTTTTTCATATAGCCCTCAATGCAAAGGCTCTAGACGCAAATATTGGTGTGAGAGCTAATTCAATCAAGGAAACACTGCATGTTGGTGAAGGGCATATTGAAGAAGGATCAGCCGAGTGGTTCTTGTGGGAGAACAACTCCATTTGACTCACTAACTTCACACACCATCAGGCTTCCAAGCAGCTCTCAAGGAAACTCAGTTTTCACACTCTATGCTTAGTGCCCTTTGAGTTCCTAGGACTGAAATGTAGCTTGGTGAGCATCCCACACAAACGAATGCTCCACATGCGGGTTTCACATGCCACCAACTCCACATTCTCAGGCAACTTCAGCGCCACAGCCGTTTTCTGATAGCCCTCAATGCAAATTCTCTAGACGCAAATATTGGTGTGAGAGCTAATTCAATCAAGGAAACACTGCATGTTGGTGAAGGGCATATTGAAGAAGGATCAGCCGAGTGGTTCTTGTGGGAGAACAACTCCATTTGGCTCACTAACTTCACACACCATCAGGCTTCCAAGCAGCTCTCCAAGAAACTCAGTTTTCACACTCTATGCTTAGTGCCCTTTGAGTGCCTAGGACTGAAATGAAGCTTGGTGAGCATCCCACACAAACGAATGCTCCACATGCGGGTTTCACATGCCACCAACTCCACATTCTCAGGCAACTTCAGCGCCACAGCCGTTTTCAGATAGCCCTCAATGCAAAGGCTCTAGACGCAAATATTGGTGTGAGAGCTAATTCAATCAAGGCAACACCACATGTTGGTGAAGGGCATATTGAAGAAGGATCAGCCGAGTGGTTCTTGTGGGAGAACAACTCCATTTGGCTCACTAACTTCACACACCATCAGGCTTCCAAGCAGCTCTCAAGGAAACTCAGTTTTCACACTCTATGCTTAGTGCCCTTTGAGTGCATTATCTAGGAATGAACCTGGTAGAGCATCACACACAAACGAATGCTCCACATGCGGGTTTCACATGCCACCAACTCCACATTCACAGACAACTTCAGCGCCACAGCCGTTTTCAGATAGCCCTCAATGCAAAGGCTCTAGAAGCAAATATTGGTGTGAGAGTTAATTCAATCAAGGAAACACTGCATGTTGATGAAGGGCATATTGAAGAAGGATCAGCCGAGTGGTTCTTGTGGGAGAACAACTCCATTTGGCTCACTAACTTCACACACCATCAGGCTTCCAAGCAGCTCTCAAGGAAACTCAGTTTTCACACTCTATGCTTAGTTCCTTTTGAGTGCCTAGGACTGAAATGAAGCTTGTTGAGCATCCCACACAAACGAATGCTCCACATGCGTGTTTTACATGCCACCAACTCCATATTCTCAGGCAACTTCAGCGCCACAGCCGTTTTCAGATAGCCCTCAATGCAAACGCTCTAGACGCAAATATTGGTGTGAGAGCTAATTCAATCAAGGAAACACTGCATGTTGGTGAAGGGCATATTGAAGAAGGATCAGCCGAGTGGTTCTTGTGGGAGAACAACTCCATTTGGCTCACTAACTGCACACACCATCAGGCTTCCAAGCAGCTCTCAAGGAAACTCAGTTTTCACACTCTATGTTTAGTGCCCTTTGAGTGCATTATCTAGGAATGAACCTTGCAGAACATCCCACACAAACGAATGCTCCACATGCTGGTTTCACATGCCACCAACTCCACATTCACAGGCAACTTCAGGGCCACAGCCGTTTTCAGATAGCCCTCAATGCAAAGGCTCTAGACGCAAATATTGGTGTGAGAGCTAATTCAATCAAGGAAACACTGCATGTTGGTGAAGGGCATATTGAAGAAGGATCAGGTGAGTGGTTCTTGTGGGAGAACAACTCCATTTGGCTCACTAACTTCACACACCATCAGGCTTCCAAGCAGCTCTCAAGGAAACTCAGTTTTCACACTCTATGCTTAGTGCCCTTTGAGTGCATTAACTAGGAATGAACCTGGTAGAGCATCCCACACAAACGAATGCTCCACATGCGGGTTTCACATGCCACCAACTCCACATTCTCAGGCAACTTCAGCGCCACAGCCATTTTCAGATAGCCCTCAATGCAAAGGCTCTAGACGCAAATATTGGTGTGAGAGCTAATTCAATCAAGGAAACACTGCATGTAGGTGAAGGGTATATTGAAGAAGGATCAGCCGAGTGGTTCTTGTGGGAGAACAACTCTATTTGGCTCACTAACTTCACACACCATCAGGCTTCCAAGCAGCTCTCAAGGAAACTCAGTTTTCACACTGTATGCTTAGTGCCCTTTGAGTGCCTAGGACTGAAATGAAGCTTGGTGAGCATCCCACGGAAATGAATGCTCCACATGCGGGTTTCACATGCCCCAACTCCACATTCACAGGCAACTTCAGCGCCACAGCCGTTTTCAGATAGCCCTCAATGCAAAGGCTCTAGAGGCAAATATTGGTGTGAGAGCTAATTCAATCAAGGAAACACTGCATGTTGGTGAAGCGCATATTGAAGAAGGATCAGCCGAGTGGTTGTTGTGGGAGAACAACTCCATTTGGCTCACTAACTTCACACACCATCAGGCTGCCAAGCAGCTCTCAAGGAAACTCAGTTTTCACACTCTATCCTTAGTGCCCTTTGAGTGCATTATCTAGGAATGAACCTGGTAGAGCATCCCACACAAACGAATGCTCCACATGCGGGTTTCACATGCCACCAACTCCACATTCACAGGCAACTTCAGCGCCACAGCCGTTTTCAGATAGCCCTCAATGCAAAGGCTCTAGACGCAAATATTGGTGTGAGAGCTAATTCAATCAAGGAAACACTGCATGTTGGTGAAGGGCATATTGAAGAAGGATCGGCCGAGTGGTTCTTGTGGGAGAACAACTCCATTTGGCTCACTAACTTCACACACCATCAGGCTTCCAAGCAGCTCTCAAGGAAATTCAGTTTTGACACTCTATGTTTAGTGCCCTTTGAGTGCATTATCTAGGAATGAACCTGGTAGAGCATCCCACACAAACGAATGCTCCACATGTGGGTTTCACATGCCACCAACTCCACATTCACAGGCAACTTCAGCGCCACAGCCGTTTTCAGATAGCCCTCAATGCAAAGGCTCTAGACGCAAATATTGGTGTGAGAGATAATTCAATCAAGGAAACACTGCATGTTGGTGAAGGGCATATTGAAGAAGGATCAGCCGAATGGTTCTTGTGGGAGAACAACTCCATTTGGCTCACTAACTTCACACACCATCAGGCTGCCAAGCACCTCTCAAGGAAACTCAGTTTTCACACTCTATGCTTAGTGCCCTTTAAGTGCCTAGGACTGAAATGAAGCTTGGCATGCATCCCACACAAACGAATGCTCCACATGCGGGTTTCACATGCCACCAACTCCACATTCACAGGCAACTTCAGGGCCACAGCCGTTTTCAGATAGCCCTCAATGCAAACGCTCTAGACGCAAATATTGGTGTGAGAGCTAATTCAATCAAGGAAACACTGCATGTTGGTGAAGGGCATATTGAAGAAGGATCAGCCGAGTGGTTCTTGTGGGAGAACAACTCCATTTGGCTCACTAACTTCACACACCATCAGGCTTCCAAGCAGCTCTCAAGGAAACTCAGTTTTCACACTCTATGCTTAGTGCCCTTTGAGTGCCTAGGACTGAAATGAAGCTTGGTGAGCATCCCACACAAACGAATGCTCCACATGCGGGTTTCTCATGCCACCAACTCCACATTCACAGGCAACTTCAGCGCCACAGCCGTTTCCAGATAGCCCTCAATGCAAAGGCTCTAGAGGCAAATATTGTTGTGAGAGCTAATTCAATCAAGGAAACACTGCATGTTGGTGAAGGGCATATTGAAAAAGGATCAGCCCAGTGGTTCTTGTGGGAGAACAACTCCATTTGGCTCACTAGCTTCACACACCATCAGGCTTCCAAGCAGCTCTCAAGGAAACTCAGTTTTCACACTCTATGCTTAGTGCCCTTTGAGTGCATTATCTAGGAATGAACCTGGTAGAGCATCCCACACAAACGAATGCTCCACATGCGGGTTTCACATGCCACCAACTCCACATTCACAGGCAACTTCAGCGCCACAGCCATTTTCAGATAGCCCTCAATGCAAAGGCTCTAGACGCAAATATTGGTGTGAGAGCTAATTCAATCAAGGAAACACTGCATGTTGGTGAAGGGCAAATTGAAGAAGGATCAGCCGAGTGGTTCTTGTGGAGAACAACTCCATTTGGCTCACTAACTTCACACACCATCAGGCTTCCAAGCAGCTCTCAAGGAAACTCAGTTTCACACTCTATGCTTAGTGCCCTTTGAGTGCATTATCTAGGAATGAACCTGGTAGAGCATCCCACACAAACGAATGCTCCACATGCGGGTTTCACATGCCACCAACTCCACATTCACAGGCAACTTCAGCGCCACAGCCGTTTTCAGATAGCCCTCAATGCAAAGGCTCTAGACGCAAATATTGGTGTGAGAGCTAATTCAATCAAGGAAACACTGCATGTTGGTGAAGGGCATATTGAAGAAGGATCAGCCGAGTGGTTCTTGTGGGAGAACAACTCCATTTGGCTCACTAACTTCACACACCATCAGGCTTCCAAGCAGCTCTCAAGGAAACTCAGTTTTTACACTCTATGCTTAGTGCCCTTTGAGTGCATTATCTAGGAATGAACCTGGTAGAGCATCCCACACAAACGAATGCTCCACATGCGGGTTTCACATGCCACCAACTCCAAATTCACAGGCAGCTTCAGCGCCACAGCCGTTTCAGATAGCCCTCAATGCAAAGGCTCTAGACGCAAATATTGGTGTGAGAGCTAATTCAATCAAGGAAACACTGCATGTTGGTGAAGGGCATATTGAAGAAGGATCAGCCGAGTAGTTCTTGTGGGAGAACAACTCCATTTGGCTCACTAACTTCACACACCATCAGGCTTCCAAGCAGCTCTCAAGGAAACTCAGTTTTCACACTCTATGTTAGTGCCCTTTGAGTGCATTATCTAGGAATGAACCTGGTAGAGCATCCCACACAAACGAATTCTCCACATGCGGGTTTCACATGACACCAACTCCACATTCACAGGCAACTTCAGTGCCACAGCCGTTTTCAGATAGCCCTCAATGCAAAGGCTCTAGACGCAAATATTGGTGTGAGAGCTAATTCAATCAAGGAAACACTGCATGTTGGTGAAGGGCATATTGAAGAAGGATCAGCCGAGTGGTTCTTGTGGGAGAACAACTCCATTTGGCTCACTAACTTCACACACCATCAGGCTTCAAGGAGCTCTCAAGTGAACTCAGTTTTCACACTCTATGATTAGTGCCCTTTGAGTGCATTATCTAGGAATGAACCTGGTAGAGCATCCCACACAAACGAATGCTCCACATGCGGGTTTCACATGCCACCAACTCCACATTCACAGGCAACTTCAGCGCCACAGCCGTTTTCAGATAGCCCTCAATGCAAAGGCTCTAGACGCAAATATTGGTGTGAGAGCTAATTCAATCAAGGAAACACAGCATGTTGGTGAAGGGCATATTGAAGAAGGATCAGCCGAGTGGTTCTTGTGGGAGAACAACTCCATTTGGCTCACTAACTTCACACACCATCAGGCTTCCAAGCAGCTCTCAAGGAAACTCAGTTTTCACACTCTATGCTTAGTGCCCTTTGTATGGCTAGGACTGAAATGAACCTGGTAGAGCATCCCACACAAACGAATGCTCCACATGCGGGTTTCACATGCCACCAACTCCACATTCACAGGCAACCTCAGCGCCACAGCCGTTTTCAGATAGCCCTCAATGCAAAGGCTCTAGAAGCAAATATTGGTGTGAGAGCTAATTCAATCAAGGAAACACTGCATGTTGGTGAAGGGCATATTGAAGAAGGATCGGCAGAGTGGTTCTTGTGGGAGAACAACTCCATTTGGCTCACTAACTTCACACACCATCAGGCTTCCAAGCAGCTCTCAAGGAAACTCAGTTTTCACACTCTATGCTTAGTGCCCTTTGAATGCCTAGGACTGAAATGAAGCTTGGTGAGCATCCCACACAAACGAATGCTCCACATGCGGGTTTCACATGCCACCAACTCCACATTCACAGGCAACTTCAGCGCCACAGCCGTTTTCAGATAGCCCTCAATGCAAAGGCTCTAGACGCAAATATTGGTGTGAGAGCTAATTCAATCAAGGAAACACTGCATGTTGGTGAAGGGCATATTGAAGAAGGATCAGCCGAGTGGTTCTTGTGGGAGAACAACTCCATTTGGCTCACTAACTTCACACACCATCAGGCTTCCAAGCAGCTCTCAAGGAAACTCAGTTTTCACACTCTATGTTTAGTGCCCTTTGAGTGCATTATCTAGGAATGAACCTGGTAGAGCATCCCACACAAACGAATGCTCCACATGCGGGTTTCACATGCCACCAACTCCACATTCACAGGCAACTTCAGCGCCACAGCCGTTTTCAGATAGCCTCAATGCAAAGGCTCTAGACGCAAATATTGGTGTGAGAGCTAATTCAATCAAGGAAACACAGCATGTTGGTGAAGGGCATATTGAAGAAGGATCAGCCGAGTGGTTCTTGTGGGAGAACAACTCCATTTGGCTCACTAACTTCACACACCATCAGGCTTCCAAGCAGCTCTCAAGGAAACTCAGTTTTCACACTCTATGCTTAGTGCCCTTTGAGTGCATTATCTAGGAATGAACCTGGTAGAGCATCCCACACAAACGAATGCTCCACATGCGGGTTTCACATGCCACCAACTCCACATTCACAGGCAACTTCAGCGCCACAGCCGTTTTCAGATAGCCCTCAATGCAAAGGCTCTAGACGCAAATATTGGTGTGAGAGCTAATTCAATCAAGGAAACACTGCATGTTGGTGAAGGGCATATTGAAGAAGGATCAGCCGAGTGGTTCTTGTGGGAGAACAACTCCATTTGGCTCACTAACTTCACACACCATCAGGCTTCCAAGCAGCTCTCAAGGAAACTCAGTTTTCACACTCTATGCTTAGTGCCCTTTGAGTGCATTATGTAGGAATGAACCTGGTAGAGCATACCACACAAACGAATGCTCCACATGCGGGTTTCACATGCCACCAACTCCACATTCACAGGCAGCTTCAGCGCCACAGCCGTTTTCAGATAGCCCTCAATGCAAAGGCTCTAGACGCAAATATTGGTGTGAGAGCTAATTCAATCAAGGAAACACTGCATGTTGGTGAAGGGCATATTGAAGAAGGATCAGCCGAGTGGTTCTTGTGGGAGAACAACTCCATTTGGATCACTAACTTCACACACCATCAGGCTTCCAAGCAGCTCTCAGAGGAAACTCAGTTTTCAAACTCTATGTTTATTGCCCTTTGAGTGCATTATCTATGAATGAACCTGGTAGAGCATCCCACACAAACGAATGCTCCACATGCAGGTTTCACATGCCACCAACTCCACATTCACAGGCAACTTCAGCGCCACAGCCGTTTTCAGATAGCCCTCAATGCAAAGGCTCTAGACGCAAATATTGGTGTGAGAGCTAATTCAATCAAGGAAACACTGCATGTTGGTGAAGGGCATATTGAAGAAGGATCAGCCGAGTGGTTCTTGTGGGAGAACAACTCCATTTGGCTCACTAACTTCACACACCATCAGGCCTTCCAAGCAGCTCTCAAGGAAACTCAGTTTTCACACTCTATGCTTAGTGCCCTTTGAGTGCATTATCTAGGAATGAACCTGGTAGAGCATCCCACAGAAACGAATGCTCCACATGCGGGTTTCACATGCCACCAACTCCACATTCACAGGCAGCTTCAGCGCCACAGCCGTTTCCAGATAGCCCTCAATGCAAAGGCTCTAGACGCAAATATTGGTGTGAGAGCTAATTCAATCAAGGAAACACTGCATGTTGGTGAAGGGCATATTGAAGAAGGATCAGCCGAGTGGTTCTTGTGGGAGAACAACTCCATTTGGCTCACTAACTTCACACACCATCAGGCTTCCAAGCAGCTCTCAAGGAAACTCAGTTTTCACACTCTATGTTTAGTGCCCTTTGAGTGCATTATCTAGGAATGAACCTGGTAGAGCATCCCACACAAACGAATGCTCCACATGCGGGTTTCACATGCCACCAACTCCACATTCACAGGCAACTTCAGCGCCACAGCCGTTTTCAGATAGCCCTCAATGCAAAGGCTCTAGACGCCAATATTGGTGTGAGAGCTAATTCAATCAAGGAAACACTGCATGTTGGTGAAGGGCATATTGAAGAAGGATCGGCCGAGTGGTTCTTGTGGGAGAACAACTCCATTTGGCTCACTAACTTCACACACCATCAGGCTTCCAAGGAGCTCTCAAGTAAACTCAGTTTTCACACTCTATGATTAGTGCCCTTTGAGTGCATTATCTAGGAATGAACCTGGTAGAGCATCCCACACAAACGAATGCTCCACATGCGGGTTTCACATGCCACCAACTCCACATTCACAGGCAACTTCAGCGCCACAGCCGTTTTCAGATAGCCCTCAATGCAAAGGCTCTAGACGCAAATATTGGTGTGAGAGCTAATTCAATCAAGGAAACAATGCATGTTGGTGAAGGGCATATTGAAGAAGGATCAGCCGAGTGGTTCTTGTGGGAGAACAACTCCATTTGGCTCACTAACTTCACACACCATCAGGCTTCCAAGCAGCTCTCAAGGAAACTCAGTTTTCACACTCTATGCTTAGTGCCCTTTGAATGCCTAGGACTGAAATGAAGCTTGGTGAGCATCCCACACAAACGAATGCTCCACATGCGGGTTTCACATGCCACCAACTCCACATTCACAGGCAACTTCAGCGCCACAGCCGTTTTCAGATAGCCCTCAATGCAAAGGCTCTAGACGCAAATATTGGTGTGAGAGCTAATTCAATCAAGGAAACAATGCATGTTGGTGAAGGGCATATTGAAGAAGGATCAGCCGAGTGGTTCTTGTGGGAGAACAACTCCATTTGGCTCACTAACTTCACACACCATCAGGCTTCCAAGCAGCTCTCAAGGAAACTCAGTTTTCACACTCTATGCTTAGTGCCCTTTGAGTGCATTATCTAGGAATGAACCTGGTAGAGCATCCCACAGAAACGAATGCTCCACATGCGGGTTTCACATGCCACCAACTCCACATTCACAGGCAGCTTCAGCGCCACAGCCGTTTCCAGATAGCCCTCAATGCAAAGGCTCTAGACGCAAATATTGGTGTGAGAGCTAATTCAATCAAGGAAACACTGCATGTTGGTGAAGGGCATATTGAAGAAGGATCAGCCGAGTGGTTCTTGTGGGAGAACAACTCCATTTGGCTCACTAACTTCACACACCATCAGGCTTCCAAGCAGCTCTCAAGGAAACTCAGTTTTCACACTCTATGCTTAGTGCCCTTTGAGTGCATTATCTAGGAATGAACCTGGTAGAGCATCCCACACAAACGAATGCTCCACATGCGGGTTTCACATGCCACCAACTCCAAATTCACAGGCAGCTTCAGCGCCACAGCCGTTTCCAGATAGCCCTCAATGCAAAGGCTCTAGACGCAAATATTGGTGTGAGAGCTAATTCAATCAAGGAAACACTGCATGTTGGTGAAGGGCATATTGAAGAAGGATCAGCCGAGTAGTTCTTGTGGAGAACAACTCCATTTGGCTCACTAACTTCACACACCATCAGGCTTCCAAGCAGCTCTCAAGGAAACTCAGTTTTCACACTCTATGTTTAGTGCCCTTTGAGTGCATTATCTAGGAATGAACCTGGTAGAGCATCCCACACAAACGAATGCTCCACATGCGGGTTTCACATGCCACCAACTCCACATTCACAGGCAACTTCAGCGCCACAGCCGTTTTCAGATAGCCCTCAATGCAAAGGCTCTAGACGCAAATATTGGTGTGAGAGCTAATTCAATCAAGGAAACAATGCATGTTGGTGAAGGGCATATTGAAGAAGGATCGGCCGAGTGGTTCTTGTGGGAGAACAACTCCATTTGGCTCACTAACTTCACACACCATCAGGCTTCAAGGAGCTCTCAAGTATTAACTCAGTTTTCACACTCTATGATTAGTGCCCTTTGAGTGCATTATCTAGGAATGAACCTGGTAGAGCATCCCACACAAACGAATGCTCCACATGCGGGTTTCACATGCCACCAACTCCACATTCACAGGCAACTTCAGCGCCACAGCCGTTTTCAGATAGCCCTCAATGCAAAGGCTCTAGACGCAAATATTGGTGTGAGAGCTAATTCAATCAAGGAAACACAGCATGTTGGTGAAGGGCATATTGAAGAAGGATCAGCCGAGTGGTTCTTGTGGGAGAACAACTCCATTTGGCTCACTAACTTCACACACCATCAGGCTTCCAAGCAGCTCTCAAGGAAACTCAGTTTTCACACTCTATGCTTAGTGCCCTTTGTATGGCTAGGACTGAAATGAACCTGGTAGAGCATCCCACACAAACGAATGCTCCACATGCGGGTTTCACATGCCACCAACTCCACATTCACAGGCAACTTCAGCGCCACAGCCGTTTTCAGATAGCCCTCAATGCAAAGGCTCTAGAAGCAAATATTGGTGTGAGAGCTAATTCAATCAAGGAAACACTGCATGTTGGTGAAGGGCATATTGAAGAAGGATCGGCCGAGTGGTTCTTGTGGGAGAACAACTCCATTTGGCTCACTAACTTCACACACCATCAGGCTTCCAAGCAGCTCTCAAGGAAACTCAGTTTTCACACTCTATGCTTAGTGCCCTTTGAATGCCTAGGACTGAAATGAAGCTTGGTGAGCATCCCACACAAACGAATGCTCCACATGCGGGTTTCACATGCCACCAACTCCACATTCACAGGCAACTTCAGCGCCACAGCCGTTTTCAGATAGCCCTCAATGCAAAGGCTCTAGACGCAAATATTGGTGTGAGAGCTAATTCAATCAAGGAAACACTGCATGTTGGTGAAGGGCATATTGAAGAAGGATCAGCCGAGTGGTTCTTTTGGGAGAACAACTCCATTTGGCTCACTAACTTCACACACCATCAGGCTTCCAAGCAGCTCTCAAGGAAACTCAGTTTTCACACTCTATGTTTAGTGCCCTTTGAGTGCATTATCTAGGAATGAACCTGGTAGAGCATCCCAAACAAACGAATGCTCCACATGCGGGTTTCACATGCCACCAACTCCACATTCACAGGCAACTTCAGCGCCACAGCCGTTTTCAGATACCCCTCAATGCAAAGGCTCTAGACGCAAATATTGGTGTGAGAGCTAATTCAATCAAGGAAACACTGCATGTTGGTGAAGGGCATATTGAAGAAGGATCGGCCGAGTGGTTCTTGTGGGAGAACAACTCCATTTGGCTCACTAACTTCACACACCATCAGGCTTCCAAGGAGCTCTCAAGTAAACTCAGTTTTCACTCTCTATGATTAGTGCCCTTTGAGTGCATTATCTAGGAATGAACCTGGTAGAGCATCCCACACAAACGAATGCTCCACATGCGGGTTTCACATGCCACCAACTCCACATTCACAGGCAACTTCAGCGCCACAGCCGTTTTCAGATAGCCCTCAATGCAAAGGCTCTAGACGCAAATATTGGTGTGAGAGCTAAATTCAATCAAGGAAACACAGCATGTTTTTGAAGGGCATATTGAAGAAGGATCAGCCGAGTGGTTCTTGTGGGAGAACAACTCCATTTGGCTCACTAACTTCACACACCATCAGGCTTCCAAGCAGCTCTCAAGGAAACTCAGTTTTCACACTCTATGCTTAGTGCCCTTAGAGTGCATTATCTAGGAATGAACCTGGTAGAGCATCCCACACAAACGAATGCTCCACATGCGGGTTTCACATGCCACCAACTCCACATTCACAGGCAACTTCAGCGCCACAGCCGTTTTCAGATAGCCCTCAATGCAAAGGCTCTAGACGCAAATATTGGTGTGAGAGCTAATTCAATCAAGGAAACACTGCATGTTGGTGAAGGGCATATTGAAGAAGGATCTGCCGAGTGGTTCTTGTGGAGAACAACTCCATTTGGCTCACTACTTCACACACCATCAGGCTGCCAAGCAGCTCTCAAGGAAACTGAGTTTTCACACTCTATGCTTAGTGCCCTTTGAATGCCTAGGACTGAAATGAAGCTTGGTGAGCATCCCACACAAACGAATGCTCCACATGCGGGTTTCACATGCCACCAACTCCACATTCACAGGCAACTTCAGCGCCACAGCCGTTTTTCAGATAGCCCTCAATGCAAAGGCTCTAGACGCAAATATTGGTGTGAGAGCTAATTCAATCAAGGAAACAATGCATGTTGGTGAAGGGCATATTGAAGAAGGATCAGCCGAGTGGTTCTTGTGGAGAACAACTCCATTTGGCTCACTAACTTCACACACCATCAGGCTTCCAAGCAGCTCTCAAGGAAACTCAGTTTTCACACTCTATGCTTAGTGCCCTTTGAGTGCATTATGTAGGAATGAACCTGGTAGAGCATACCACACAAACGAATGCTCCACATGCGGGTTTCACATGCCACCAACTCCACATTCACAGGCAAGCTTCAGCGCCACAGCCGTTTTCAGATAGCCCTCAATGCAAAGGCTCTAGACGCAAATATTGGTGTGAGAGCTAATTCAATCAAGGAAACACTGCATGTTGGTGAAGGGCATATTGAAGAAGGATCAGCCGAGTGGTTCTTGTGGGAGAACAACTCCATTTGGCTCACTAACTTCACACACCATCAGGCTTCCAAGCAGCTCTCAGAGGAAACTCAGTTTCAAACTCTATGTTTATTGCCCTTTGAGTGCATTATCTATGAATGAACCTGGTAGAGCATCCCACAGAAACGAATGCTCCACATGCAGGTTTCACATGCCACCAACTCCACATTCACAGGCAACTTCAGCGCCACAGCCGTTTTCAGATAGCCCTCAATGCAAAGGCTCTAGACGCAAATATTGGTGTGAGAGCTAATTCAATCAAGGAAACACTGCATGTTGGTGAAGGGCATATTGAAGAAGGATCAGCCGAGTGGTTCTTGTGGGAGAACAACTCCATTTGGCTCACTAACTTCACACACCATCAGGCTTCCAAGCAGCTCTCAAGGAAACTCAGTGTTTTCACACTCTATGCTTAGTGCCCTTTGAGTGCATTATCTAGGAATGAACCTGGTAGAGCATCCCACACAAACGAATGCTCCACATGCGGGTTTCACATGCCACCAACTCCACATTCACAGGCAGCTTCAGCGCCACAGCCGTTTTCAGATAGCCCTCAATGCAAAGGCTCTAGACGCAAATATTGGTGTGACAGCTAATTCAATCAAGGAAACACTGCATGTTGGTGAAGGGCATATTGAAGAAGGATCAGCCGAGTGGTTCTTGTGGGAGAACAACTCCATTTGGCTCACTAACTTCACACACCATCAGGCTTCCAAGCAGCTCTCAAGGAAACTCAGTTTTCACACTCTATGCTTAGTGCCCTTTGAGTGCATTATCTAGGAATGAACCTGGTAGAGCATCCCACAGAAACGAATGCTCCACATGCGGGTTTCACATGCCACCAACTCCACATTCACAGGCAGCTTCAGCGCCACAGCCGTTTCCAGATAGCCCTCAATGCAAAGGCTCTAGACGCAAATATTGGTGTGAGAGCTAATTCAATCAAGGAAACACTGCATGTTGGTGAAGGGCATATTGAAGAAGGATCAGCCGAGTGGTTCTTGTGGGAGAACAACTCCATTTGGCTCACTAACTTCACACACCATCAGGCTTCCAAGCAGCTCTCAAGGAAACTCAGTTTTCACACTCTATGCTTAGTGCCCTTTGAATGCCTAGGACTGAAATGAAGCTTGGTGAGCATCCCACACAAACGAATGCTCCACATGCGGGTTTCACATGCCACCAACTCCACATTCACAGGCAACTTCAGCGCCACAGCCGTTTTCAGATAGCCCTCAATGCAAAGGCTCTAGACGCAAATATTGGTGTGAGAGCTAATTCAATCAAGGAAACAATGCATGTTGGTGAAGGGCATATTGAAGAAGGATCAGCCGAGTGGTTCTTGTGGGAGAACAACTCCATTTGGCTCACTAACTTCACACACCATCAGGCTTCCAAGCAGCTCTCAAGGAAACTCAGTTTTCACACTCTATGCTTAGTGCCCTTTTAGTGCATTATGTAGGAATGAACCTGGTAGAGCATACCACACAAACGAATGCTCCACATGCGGGTTTCACATGCCACCAACTCCACATTCACAGGCAGCTTCAGCGCCACAGCCGTTTCCAGATAGCCCTCAATGCAAAGGCTCTAGACGCAAATATTGGTGTGAGAGCTAATTCAATCAAGGAAACACTGCATGTTGGTGAAGGGCATATTGAAGAAGGATCAGCCGAGTGGTTCTTGTGGGAGAACAACTCCATTTGGCTCACTAACTTCACACACCATCAGGCTTCTAAGCAGCTCTCAGAGGAAACTCAGTTTTCAAACTCTATGTTTATTGCCCTTTGAGTGCATTATCTAGGAATGAACCTGGTAGAGCATCCCACAGAAACGAATGCTCCACATGCAGGTTTCACATGCCACCAACTCCACATTCACAGGCAACTTCAGCGCCACAGCCTTTTTCAGATAGCCCTCAATACAAAGGCTCTAGACGCAAATATTGGTGTGAAAGCTAATTCAATCAAGGAAACACTGCATGTAGGTGAAGGGCATATTGAAGAAGGATCAGCCGAGTGGTTCTTGTGGGAGAACAACTCCATTTGGCTCACTAACTTCACACACCATCAGGCTTCCAAGCAGCTCTCAAGGAAACTCAGTTTTCACACTCTATGCTTAGTGCCCTTTGAGTGCATTATCTAGGAATGAACCTGGTAGAGCATCCCACAGAAACGAATGCTCCACATGCGGGTTTCACATGCCACCAACTCCACATTCACAGGCAGCTTCAGCGCCACAGCCGTTTCCAGATAGCCCTCAATGCAAAGGCTCTAGACGCAAATATTGGTGTGAGAGCTAATTCAATCAAGGAAACACTGCATGTTGGTGAAGGGCATATTGAAGAAGGATCAGCCGAGTGGTTCTTGTGGGAGAGCAACTCCATTTGGCTCACTAACTTCACACACCATCAGGCTTCCAAGCAGCTCTCAAGGAAACTCAGTTTTCACACTCTATGTTTAGTGCCCTTTGAGTGCATTATCTAGGAATGAACCTGGTAGAGCATCCCACACAAACGAATGCTCCACATGCGGGTTTCACATGCCACCAACTCCACATTCACAGGCAACTTCAGCGCCACAGCCGTTTTCAGATAGCCCTCAATGCAAAGGCTCTAGACGCAAATATTGGTGTGAGAGGTAATTCAATCAAGGAAACACTGCATGTTGGTGAAGGGCATATTGAAGAAGGATCGGCCGAGTGGTTCTTGTGGGAGAACAACTCCATTTGGCTCACTAACTTCACACACCATCAGGCTTCCAAGGAGCTCTCAAGTAAACTCAGTTTTCACACTCTATGATTAGTGCCCTTTGAGTGCATTATCTAGGAATGAACCTGGTAGAGCATCCCACACAAACGAATGCTCCACATGCGGGTTTCACATGCCACCAACTCCACATTCACAGGCAACTTCAGCGCCACAGCCGTTTTCAGATAGCCCTCAATGCAAAGGCTCTAGACGCAAATATTGGTGTGAGAGCTAATTCAATCAAGGAAACACTGCATGTTGGTGAAGGGCATATTGAAGAAGGATCAGCCGAGTGGTTCTTGTGGGAGAACAACTCCATTTGGCTCACTAACTTCACACACCATCAGGCTTCCAAGCAGCTCTCAAGGAAACTCAGTTTTCACACTCTATGCTTAGTGCCCTTTGAATGCCTAGGACTGAAATGAAGCTTGGTGAGCATCCCACACAAACGAATGCTCCACATGCGGGTTTCACATGCCACCAACTCCACATTCACAGGCAACTTCAGCGCCACAGCCGTTTTCAGATAGCCCTCAAAGCAAAGGCTCTAGACGCAAATATTGGTGTGAGAGCTAATTCAATCAAGGAAACAATGCATGTTGGTGAAGGGCATATTGAAGAAGGATCAGCCGAGTGGTTCTTGTGGGAGAACAACTCCATTTGGCTCACTAACTTCACACACCCTCAGGCTTCCAAGCAGCTCTCAAGGAAACTCAGTTTTCACACTCTATGCTTAGTGCCCTTTGAGTGCATTATCTAGGAATGAACCTGGTAGAGCATACCACACAAACGAATGCTCCACATGCGGGTTTCACATGCCACCAACTCCACATTCACAGGCAGCTTCAGCGCCACAGCCGTTTACAGATAGCCCTCAATGCAAAGACTCTAGACGCAAATATTGGTGTGAGAGCTATTTCAATCAAGAAAACACTGCATGTTGGTGAAGGGCATATTGAAGAAGGATCAGCCGAGTGGTTCTTGTGGGAGAACAACTCCATTTGGCTCACTAACTTCACACACCATCAGGCTTCCAAGCAGCTCTCAGAGGAAACTCAGTTTTCAAACTCTATGTTTATTGCCCTTTGAGTGCATTATCTAGGAATGAACCTGGTAGAGCATCCCACAGAAACGAATGCTCCACATGCAGGTTTCACATGCCACCAACTCCACATTCACAGGCAACTTCAGCGCCACAGCCGTTTTCAGATAGCCCTCAATGCAAAGGCTCTAGACGCAAATATTGGTGTTAGAGCTAATTCAATCAAGGAAACACTGCATGTTGGTGAAGGGCATATTGAAGAAGGATCAGCCGAGTGGTTCTTGTGGGAGAACAACTCCATTTGGCTCACTAACTTCACACACCATCAGGCTTCCAAGCAGCTCTCAAGGAAACTCAGTTCTCACACTCTATGCTTAGTGCCCTTTGAGTGCATTATCTAGGAATGAACCTGGTAGAGCATCCCACACAAACGAATGCTCCACATGCGGGTTTCACATGCCACCAACTCCACATTCACAGGCAACTTCAGCGCCACAGCCGTTTTCAGATAGCCCTCAATGCAAAGGCTCTAGACGCAAATATTGGTGTGAGAGCTAATTCAATCAAGGAAACACTGCATGTTGGTGAAGGGCATATTGAAGAAGGATCAGCCGAGTGGTTTTTGTGGGAGAACAACTCCATTTGGCTCACTAACTTCACACACCATCAGGCTTCCAAGCAGCTCTCAAGGAAACTCAGTTTTCACACTCTATGCTTAGTGCCCTTTGAGTGCATTATCTAGGAATGAACCTGGTAGAGCATCCCACACAAACGAATGCTCCACATGCGGGTTTCACATGCCACCAACTCCACATTCACAGGCAACTTCAGCGCCACAGCCGTTTTCAGATAGCCCTCAATGCAAAGGCTCTAGATGCAAATATTGGTGTGAGAGCTAATTCAATCAAGGAAACACTGCATGTTGGTGAAGGGCATATTGAAGAAGGATCAGTTGAGTGGTTTTTGTGGGAGAACAACTCCATTTGGCTCACTAACTTCACACACCATCAGGCTTCCAAGCAGCTCTCAAGGAAACTCAGTTTTTACACTCTATGCTTAGTGCCCTTTAAGTGCCTAGCACTGAAATGAAGATTGGCGTGCATCCCACACAAACGAATGCTCCACATGCGGGTTTCACATGCCACCAACTCCACATTCACAGGCAACTTCAGCTCCACAGCCATTTTCAGATAGCCCTCGATGCAAAGGCTCTAGATGCAAATATTGGTGTTAGAGCTAATTCAATCAAGGAAACACTGCATGTTGGTGAAGGGCATATTGAAGAAGGATCAGCCGAGTGGTTCTTGTGGGAGAACAACTCCATTTGGCTCACTAACTTCACACACCATCAGGCTTCCAAGCAGCTCTCAAGGAAACTCAGTTTTCACACTCTATGCTTAGTGCCCTTTAAAGGCCTAGCACTGAAATGAAGATTGGCGTGCATCCCACAGAAACGAATGCTCCACATGCGGGTTTCACATGCCACCAACTCCACATTCACAGGCAACTTCAGCGCCACAGCCGTTTTCAGATAGCCCTCAATGCAAAGGCTCTAGACGCAAATATTGGTGTGAGAGCTAATTCAATCAAGGAAACACTGCATGTTGGTGAAGGGCATATTGAAGAAGGATCAGCCGAGTGGTTCTTGTGGGAGAACAACTCCATTTGGCTCACTAACTTCACACACCATCAGGCTTCCAAGCAGCTCTCAAGGAAACTCAGTTTTCACACTCTATGCTTAGTGCCCTTTGAGTGCATTATCTAGGAATGAACCTGGTAGAGCATCCCACACAAACGAATGCTCCACATGCGGGTTTCACATGCCACCAACTCCACATTCACAGGCAACTTCAGCGCCACAGCCGTTTTCAGATAGCCCTCAATGCAAAGGCTCTAGACGCAAATATTGGTGTGACAGCTAATTCAATCAAGGAAACACTGCATGTTGGTGAAGGGCATATTGAAGAAGGATCAGCCGAGTGGTTCTTGTGGGAGAACAACTCCATTTGGCTCACTAACTTCACACACCATCAGGCTTCCAAGCAGCTCTCAAGGAAACTCAGTTTTTACACTCTATGCTTAGTGCCCTTTAAGTGCCTAGCACTGAAATGAAGATTGGCGTGAATCCCACAGAAACGAGTGCTCCACATGCGGGTTTCACATGCCACCAACTCCACATTCACAGGCAACTTCAGCTCCACAGCCATTTTCAGATAGCCCTCGATGCAAAGGCTCTAGACGCAAATATTGGTGTGAGAGCTAATTCAATCAAGGAAACACTGCATGTTGGTGAAGGGCATATTGAAGAAGGATCAGCCGAGTGGTTCTTGTGGGAGAACAACTCCATTTGGCTCACTAACTTCACACACCATCAGGCTTCCAAGCAGCTCTCAAGGAAACTCAGTTTTCACACTCTATGCTTAGTATCCTTTAAGTGCCTAGGACTGAAATGAAGCTTGGTGAGCATCCCACAGAAACGAATGCTCCACATGCGGGTTTCACATGCCACCAACTCCACATTCACAGGCAACTTCAGCGCCACAGCCGTTTTCAGATAGCCCTCAATGCAAAGGCTCTAGACGCAAATATTGGTGTGACAGCTAATTCAATCAAGGATACACTGCATGTTGGTGAAGGGCATATTGAAGAAGGATCAGCCGAGTGGTTCTTGTGGGAGAACAACTCCATTTGGCTCACTAACTTCACACACCATCAGGCTTCCAAGCAGCTCTCAAGGAAACTCAGTTTTCACACTCTATGCTTAGTGCCCTTTAAAGGCCTAGCACTGAAATGAAGATTGGCGTGCATTACACAGAAACGAATGCTCCACATGCGGGTTTCACATGCCACCAACTCCACATTCACAGGCAACTTCAGCGCCACAGCCGTTTTCAGATAGCCCTCAATGCAAAGGCTCTAGACGCAAATATTGGTGTGACAGCTAATTCAATCAAGGAAACACTGCATGTTGGTGAAGGGCATATTGAAGAAGGATCAGTTGAGTGGTTTTTGTGGGAGAACAACTCCATTTGGCTCACTAACTTCACACACCATCAGGCTTCCAAGCAGCTCTCAAGGAAACTCAGTTTTCACACTCTATGCTTAGTGCCCTTTGAGTGCATTATCTAGGAATGAACCTGGTAGAGCATCCCACACAAACGAATGCTCCACATGCGGGTTTCACATGCCACCAACTCCACATTCACAGGCAACTTCAGCGCCACAGCCGTTTTCAGATAGCCCTCAATGCAAAGGCTCTAGACGCAAATATTGGTGTTAGAGCTAATTCAATCAAGAAAACACTGCATGTTGGTGAAGGGCATATTGAAGAAGGATCAGCCGAGTGGTTCTTGTGGGAGAACAACTCCATTTGGCTCACTAACTTCACACACCATCAGGCTTCCAAGCAGCTCTCAAGGAAACTCAGTTTTCACACTCTATGCTTAGTGCCCTTTGAGTGCATTATCTAGGAATGAACCTGGTAGAGCATCCCACACAAACGAATGCTCCACATGCGGGTTTCACATGCCACCAACTCCACATTCACAGGCAACTTCAGCGCCACAGCCGTTTTCAGATAGCCCTCAATGCAAAGGCTCTAGATGCAAATATTGGTGTGAGAGCTAATTCAATCAAGGAAACACTGCATGTTGGTGAAGGGCATATTGAAGAAGGATCAGTTGAGTGGTTTTTGTGGGAGAACAACTCCATTTGGCTCACTAACTTCACACACCATCAGGCTTCCAAGCAGCTCTCAAGAAAACTCAGTTTTTACACTCTATGCTTAGTGCCCTTTAAGTGCCTAGCACTGAAATGAAGATTGGCGTGCATCCCACAGAAACGAATGCTCCACATGCGGGTTTCACATGCCACCAACTCCACATTCACAGGCAACTTCAGCTCCACAGCCATTTTCAGATAGCCCTCGATGCAAAGGCTCTAGATGCAAATATTGGTGTTAGAGCTAATTCAATCAAGGAAACACTGCATGTTGGTGAAGGGCATATTGAAGAAGGATCAGCCGAGTGGTTCTTGTGGGAGAACAACTCCATTTGGCTCACTAACTTCACACACCATCAGGCTTCCAAGCAGCTCTCAAGGAAACTCAGTTTTCACACTCTATGCTTAGTGCCCTTTAAAGGCCTAGCACTGAAATGAAGATTGGCGTGCATCCCACAGAAACGAATGCTCCACATGCGGGTTTCACATGCCACCAACTCCACATTCACAGGCAACTTCAGCGCCACAGCCGTTTTCAGATAGCCCTCAATGCAAAGGCTCTAGACGCAAATATTGGTGTGAGAGCTAATTCAATCAAGGAAACACTGCATGTTGGTGAAGGGCATATTGAAGAAGGATCAGCCGAGTGGTTTTTGTGGGAGAACAACTCCATTTGGCTCACTAAGTTCACACACCATCAGGCTTCCAAGCAGCTCTCAAGGAAACTCAGTTTTCACACTCTATGCTTAGTGCCCTTTAAAGGCCTAGCACTGAAATGAAGATTTGGCGTGCATTACACAGAAACGAATGCTCCACATGCGGGTTTCACATGCCACCAACTCCACATTCACAGGCAACTTCAGCGCCACAGCCGTTTTCAGATAGCCCTCAATGCAAAGGCTCTAGACGCAAATATTGGTGTGAGAGCTAATTCAATCAAGGAAACACTGCATGTTGGTGAAGTGCATATTGTAGAAGGATCAGTTGCGTGGTTTTTGTGGGAGAACAACTCCATTTGGCTCACTAACTTCACACACCATCAGGCTTCCAAGCAGCTCTCAAGGAAACTCAGTTTTCACACTCTATGCTTAGTGCCCTTTGAGTGCATTATCTAGGAATGAACCTGGTAGAGCATCCCACACAAACGAATGCTCCACATGCGGGTTTCACATGCCACCAACTCCACATTCACAGGCAACTTCAGCGCCACAGCCGTTTTCAGATAGCCCTCAATGCAAAGGCTCTAGACGCAAATATTGGTGTTAGAGCTAATTCAATCAAGGAAACACTGCATGTTGGTGAAGGGCATATTGAAGAAGGATCAGCCGAGTGGTTCTTGTGGGAGAACAATTCCATTTGGCTCACTAACTTCACACACCATCAGGCTTCCAAGCAGCTCTCAAGGAAACTCAGTTTTTACACTCTATGCTTAGTGCCCTTTAAGTGCCTAGCACTGAAATGAAGATTGGCGTGAATCCCACAGAAACGAATGCTCCACATGCGGGTTTCACATGCCACCAACTCCACATTCACAGGCAACTTCAGCTCCACAGCCATTTTCAGATAGCCCTCGATGCAAAGGCTCTAGACGCAAATATTAGTGTGAGAGCTAATTCAATCAAGGAAACACTGCATGTTGGTGAAGGGCATATTGAAGAAGGATCAGCCGAGTGGTTCTTGTGGGAGAACAACTCCATTTGGCTCACTAACTTCACACACCATCAGGCTTCCAAGCAGCTCTCAAGGAAACTCAGTTTTCACACTCTATGCTTAGTGCCCTTTAAGTGCCTAGGACTGAAATGAAGCTTGGTGAGCATCCCACAGAAACGAATGCTCCACATGCGGGTTTCACATGCCACCAACTCCACATTCACAGGCAACTTCAGCGCCACAGCCGTTTTCAGATAGCCCTCAATGCAAAGGCTCTAGACGCAAATATTGGTGTTAGAGCTAATTCAATCAAGGAAACACTGCATGTTGGTGAAGGCATATTGAAGAAGGATCAGTTGAGTGGTTTTTGTGGGAGAACAACTCCATTTGGCTCACTAACTTCACACACCATCAGGCTTCCAAGCAGCTCTCAAGGAAACTCAGTTTTCACACTCTATGCTTAGTGCCCTTTGAGTGCATTATCTAGGAATGAACCTGGTAGAGCATCCCACACAAACGAATGCTCCACATGCGGGTTTCACATGCCACCAACTCCACATTCACAGGCAACTTCAGCGCCACAGCCGTTTTCAGATAGCCCTCAATGCAAAGGCTCTAGACGCAAATATTGGTGTTAGAGCTAATTCAATCAAGAAAACACTGCATGTTGGTGAAGGGCATATTGAAGAAGGATCAGCCGAGTGGTTCTTGTGGGAGAACAACTCCATTTGGCTCACTAACTTCACACACCATCAGGCTTCCAAGCAGCTCTCAAGGAAACTCAGTTTTCACACTCTATGCTTAGTGCCCTTTAAGTGCCTAGCACTGAAATGAAGATTGGCGTGCATCCCACACAAACGAATGCTCCACATGCGGGTTTCACATGCCACCAACTCCACATTCACAGGCAACTTCAGCGCCACAGCCGTTTTCAGATAGCCCTCAATGCAAAGGCTCTAGACGCAAATATTGGTGTGAGAGCTAATTCAATCAAGGAAACACGGCATGTTGGTGAAGGGCATATTGAAGAAGGATCAGCCGAGTGGTTCTTGTGGGAGAACAACTCCATTTGGCTCACTAACTTCACACACCATCAGGCTTCCAAGCAGCTCTCAAGGAAACTCAGTTTTTACACTCTATGCTTAGTGCCCTTTAAGTGCCTAGCACTGAAATGACGATTGGCGTGCATCCCACACAAACGAATGCTCCACATGCGGGTTTCACATGCCACCAACTCCACATTCACAGGCAACTTCAGCTCCACAGCCGTTTTCAGATAGCCCTCGATGCAAAGGCTCTAGACGCAAATATTGATGTTAGAGCTAATTCAATCAAGGAAACACTGCATGTTGGTGAAGGGCATATTGAAGAAGGATCAGCCGAGTGGTTCTTGTGGGAGAACAACTCCATTTGGCTCACTAACTTCACACACCATCAGGCTTCCAAGCAGCTCTCAAGGAAACTCAGTTTTCACACTCTATGCTTAGTGTCCTTTGACTGCATTATCTAGGAATGAACCTGGTAGAGCATCCCACACAAACGAATGCTCCACATGCGGGTTTCACATGCCCCCAACTCCACATTCACAGGCAACTTCAGCGCCACAGCCGTTTTCAGATAGCCCTCAATGCAATGGCTCTAGACGCAAATATTGGTGTGAGAGCTAATTCAATCAAGGAAACACTGCATGTTGGTGAAGGGCATATTGAAGAAGGATCAGCCGAGTGTTTTTTGTATGAGAACAACTCCATTTGGCTCACTAACTTCACACACCATCAGGCTTCCAAGCAGCTCTCAAGGAAACTCAGTTTTCACCACTCTATGCTTAGTGCACTTTGAGTGCATTATCTAGGAATGAACCTGGTAGAGCATCCCACACAAACGAATGCTCCACATGCGGGTTTCACATGCCACCAACTCCACATTCACAGGCAACTTCAGCGCCACAGCCGTTTTCAGATAGCCCTCAATGCAAAGGCTCTAGACGCAAATATTGGTGTTAGAGCTAATTCAATCAAGAAAACACTGCATGTTGGTGAAGGGCATATTGAAGAAGGATCAGCCGAGTGGTTCTTGTGGGAGAACAACTCCATTTGGCTCACTAACTTCACACACCATCAGGCTTCCAAGCAGCTCTCAAGGAAACTCAGTTTTCACACTCTATGCTTAGTGCCCTTTGAGTGCATTATCTAGGAATGAACCTGGTAGAGCATCCCACACAAACGAATGCTCCACATGCGGGTTTCACATGCCACCAACTCCACATTCACAGGCAACTTCAGCGCCACAGCCGTTTTCAGATAGCCCTCAATGCAAAGGCTCTAGACGCAAATATTGGTGTTAGAGCTAATTCAATCAAGAAAACACTGCATGTTGGTGAAGGGCATATTGAAGAAGGATCAGCCGAGTGGTTCTTGTGGGAGAACAACTCCATTTGGCTCACTAACTTCACACACCATCAGGCTTCCAAGCAGCTCTCAAGGAAACTCAGTTTTCACACTCTATGCTTAGTGCCCTTTGAGTGCATTATCTAGGAATGAACCTGGTAGAGCATCCCACACAAACGAATGCTCCACATGCGGGTTTCACATGCCACCAACTCCACATTCACAGGCAACTTCAGCGCCACAGCCGTTTTCAGATAGCCCTCAATGCAAAGGCTCTAGATGCAAATATTGGTGTGAGAGCTAATTCAATCAAGGAAACACTGCATGTTGGTGAAGGGCATATTGAAGAAGGATCAGTTGAGTGGTTTTTGTGGGAGAACAACTCCATTTGGCTCACTAACTTCACACACCATCAGGCTTCCAAGCAGCTCTCAAGAAAACTCAGTTTTTACACTCTATGCTTAGTGCCCTTTAAGTGCCTAGCACTGAAATGAAGATTGGCGTGCATCCCACACAAACGAATGCTCCACATGCGGGTTTCACATGCCACCAACTCCACATTCACAGGCAACTTCAGCTCCACAGCCATTTTCAGATAGCCCTCGATGCAAAGGCTCTAGATGCAAATATTGGTGTTAGAGCTAATTCAATCAAGGAAACACTGCATGTTGGTGAAGGGCATATTGAAGAAGGATCAGCCGAGTGGTTCTTGTGGGAGAACAACTCCATTTGGCTCACTAACTTCACACACCATCAGGCTTCCAAGCAGCTCTCAAGGAAACTCAGTTTTCACACTCTATGCTTAGTGCCCTTTAAAGGCCTAGCACTGAAATGAAGATTGGCGTGCATCCCACAGAAACGAATGCTCCACATGCGGGTTTCACATGCCACCAACTCCACATTCACAGGCAACTTCAGCGCCACAGCCGTTTTCAGATAGCCCTCAATGCAAAGGCTCTAGACGCAAATATTGGTGTGAGAGCTAATTCAATCAAGGAAACACTGCATGTTGGTGAAGGGCATATTGAAGAAGGATCAGCCGAGTGGTTTTTGTGGGAGAACAACTCCATTTGGCTCACTAAGTTCACACACCATCAGGCTTCCAAGCAGCTCTCAAGGAAACTCAGTTTTCACACTCTATGCTTAGTGCCCTTTAAAGGCCTAGCACTGAAATGAAGATTTGGCGTGCATTACACAGAAACGAATGCTCCACATGCGGGTTTCACATGCCACCAACTCCACATTCACAGGCAACTTCAGCGCCACAGCCGTTTTCAGATAGCCCTCAATGCAAAGGCTCTAGACGCAAATATTGGTGTGAGAGCTAATTCAATCAAGGAAACACTGCATGTTGGTGAAGTGCATATTGTAGAAGGATCAGTTGCGTGGTTTTTGTGGGAGAACAACTCCATTTGGCTCACTAACTTCACACACCATCAGGCTTCCAAGCAGCTCTCAAGGAAACTCAGTTTTCACACTCTATGCTTAGTGCCCTTTGAGTGCATTATCTAGGAATGAACCTGGTAGAGCATCCCACACAAACGAATGCTCCACATGCGGGTTTCACATGCCACCAACTCCACATTCACAGGCAACTTCAGCGCCACAGCCGTTTTCAGATAGCCCTCAATGCAAAGGCTCTAGACGCAAATATTGGTGTTAGAGCTAATTCAATCAAGGAAACACTGCATGTTGGTGAAGGGCATATTGAAGAAGGATCAGCCGAGTGGTTCTTGTGGGAGAACAATTCCATTTGGCTCACTAACTTCACACACCATCAGGCTTCCAAGCAGCTCTCAAGGAAACTCAGTTTTTACACTCTATGCTTAGTGCCCTTTAAGTGCCTAGCACTGAAATGAAGATTGGCGTGAATCCCACAGAAACGAATGCTCCACATGCGGGTTTCACATGCCACCAACTCCACATTCACAGGCAACTTCAGCTCCACAGCCATTTTCAGATAGCCCTCGATGCAAAGGCTCTAGACGCAAATATTAGTGTGAGAGCTAATTCAATCAAGGAAACACTGCATGTTGGTGAAGGGCATATTGAAGAAGGATCAGCCGAGTGGTTCTTGTGGGAGAACAACTCCATTTGGCTCACTAACTTCACACACCATCAGGCTTCCAAGCAGCTCTCAAGGAAACTCAGTTTTCACACTCTATGCTTAGTGCCCTTTAAGTGCCTAGGACTGAAATGAAGCTTGGTGAGCATCCCACAGAAACGAATGCTCCACATGCGGGTTTCACATGCCACCAACTCCACATTCACAGGCAACTTCAGCGCCACAGCCGTTTTCAGATAGCCCTCAATGCAAAGGCTCTAGACGCAAATATTGGTGTTAGAGCTAATTCAATCAAGGAAACACTGCATGTTGGTGAAGGGCATATTGAAGAAGGATCAGTTGAGTGGTTTTTGTGGGAGAACAACTCCATTTGGCTCACTAACTTCACACACCATCAGGCTTCCAAGCAGCTCTCAAGGAAACTCAGTTTTCACACTCTATGCTTAGTGCCCTTTGAGTGCATTATCTAGGAATGAACCTGGTAGAGCATCCCACACAAACGAATGCTCCACATGCGGGTTTCACATGCCACCAACTCCACATTCACAGGCAACTTCAGCGCCACAGCCGTTTTCAGATAGCCCTCAATGCAAAGGCTCTAGACGCAAATATTGGTGTTAGAGCTAATTCAATCAAGAAAACACTGCATGTTGGTGAAGGGCATATTGAAGAAGGATCAGCCGAGTGGTTCTTGTGGGAGAACAACTCCATTTGGCTCACTAACTTCACACACCATCAGGCTTCCAAGCAGCTCTCAAGGAAACTCAGTTTTCACACTCTATGCTTAGTGCCCTTTAAGTGCCTAGCACTGAAATGAAGATTGGCGTGCATCCCACACAAACGAATGCTCCACATGCGGGTTTCACATGCCACCAACTCCACATTCACAGGCAACTTCAGCGCCACAGCCGTTTTCAGATAGCCCTCAATGCAAAGGCTCTAGACGCAAATATTGGTGTGAGAGCTAATTCAATCAAGGAAACACGGCATGTTGGTGAAGGGCATATTGAAGAAGGATCAGCCGAGTGGTTCTTGTGGGAGAACAACTCCATTTGGCTCACTAACTTCACACACCATCAGGCTTCCAAGCAGCTCTCAAGGAAACTCAGTTTTTACACTCTATGCTTAGTGCCCTTTAAGTGCCTAGCACTGAAATGACGATTGGCGTGCATCCCACACAAACGAATGCTCCACATGCGGGTTTCACATGCCACCAACTCCACATTCACAGGCAACTTCAGCTCCACAGCCGTTTTCAGATAGCCCTCGATGCAAAGGCTCTAGACGCAAATATTGATGTTAGAGCTAATTCAATCAAGGAAACACTGCATGTTGGTGAAGGGCATATTGAAGAAGGATCAGCCGAGTGGTTCTTGTGGGAGAACAACTCCATTTGGCTCACTAACTTCACACACCATCAGGCTTCCAAGCAGCTCTCAAGGAAACTCAGTTTTCACACTCTATGCTTAGTGTCCTTTGACTGCATTATCTAGGAATGAACCTGGTAGAGCATCCCACACAAACGAATGCTCCACATGCGGGTTTCACATGCCCCCAACTCCACATTCACAGGCAACTTCAGCGCCACAGCCGTTTTCAGATAGCCCTCAATGCAATGGCTCTAGACGCAAATATTGGTGTGAGAGCTAATTCAATCAAGGAAACACTGCATGTTGGTGAAGGGCATATTGAAGAAGGATCAGCCGAGTGTTTTTTGTATGAGAACAACTCCATTTGGCTCACTAACTTCACACACCATCAGGCTTCCAAGCAGCTCTCAAGGAAACTCAGTTTTCACACTCTATGCTTAGTGCACTTTGAGTGCATTATCTAGGAATGAACCTGGTAGAGCATCCCACACAAACGAATGCTCCACATGCGGGTTTCACATGCCACCAACTCCACATTCACAGGCAACTTCAGCGCCACAGCCGTTTTCAGATAGCCCTCAATGCAATGGCTCTAGACGCAAATATTGGTGTGAGAGCTAATTCAATCAAGGAAACACTGCATGTTGGTAAAAGGCATATTGAAGAAGGATCAGCCGAGTGTTTTTTGTATGAGAACAACTCCATTTGGCTCACTAACTTCACACACCATCAGGCTTCCAAGCAGCTCTCAAGGAAACTCAGTTTTCACACTCTATGCTTAGTGCCCTTTGAGTGCATTATCTAGGAATGAACCTGGTAGAGCATCCCACACAAACGAATGCTCCACATGCGGGTTTCACATGCCACCAACTCCACATTCACAGGCAACTTCAGCGCCACAGCCGTTTTCAGATAGCCCTCAATGCAAAGACTCTAGACGCAAATATTGGTGTGAGAGCTAATTCAATCAAGGAAACACTGCATGTTGGTGAAGGGCATATTGAAGAAGGATCAGCCGAGTGGTTCTTGTGGGAGAACAACTCCATTTGGCTCACTAACTTCACACACCATCTGGCTTCCAAGCAGCTCTCAAGGAAACTCAGTTTTCACACTTATGCTTAGTGCCCTTTGAGTGCATTATCTAGGAATGAACCTGGTAGAGCATCCCACACTAACGAATGCTCCACATGCGGGTTTCACATGCCACCAACTCCACATTCACAGGCAACTTCAGCGCCACAGCCGTTTTCAGATAGCCCTCAATGCAAAGGCTCTAGACGCAAATATTGGTGTTAGAGCTAATTCAATCAAGGAAACACTGCATGTTGGTGAAGGGCATATTGAAGAAGGATCAGACGAGTGGTTCTTGTGGAAGAACAACTCCATTTGGCTCACTAACTTCACACACCATCAGGCTTCCAAGCAGCTCTCAAGGAAACTCAGTTTTCACACTCTATGCTTAGTGCCCTTTGAGTGCATTATCTAGGAATGAACCTGGTAGAGCATCCCACACAAACGAATGCTCCACATGCGGGTTTCACATGCCACCAACTCCACATTCACAGGCAACTTCAGCGCCACAGCCGTTTTCAGATAGCCCTCAATGCAAAGGCTCTAGACGCAAATATTGGTGTGAGAGCTAATTCAATCAAGGAAACCCTGCATGTTGGTGAAGGGCATATTGAAGAAGGATCAGCCGAGTGGTTTTTGTGGGAGAACAACTCCATTTGGCTCACTAACTTCACACACCATCAGGCTTCCAAGCAGCTCTCAAGGAAACTCAGTTTTCACACTCTATGCTTAGTGCCCTTTGAGTGCATTATCTAGGAATGAACCTGGTAGAGCATCCCACACAAAGGAATGCTCCACATGCGGGTTTCACATGCCACCAACTCCACATTCACAGGCAACTTCAGCGCCACAGCCGTTTTCAGATAGCCCTCAATGCAAAGGCTCTAGATGCAAATATTGGTGTGAGAGCTAATTCAATCAAGGAAACACTGCATGTTGGTGAAGGGCATATTGAAGAAGGATCAGTTGAGTGGTTTTTGTGGGAGAACAACTCCATTTGGCTCACTAACTTCACACACCATCAGGCTTCCAAGCAGCTCTCAAGGAAACTCAGTTTTTACACTCTATGCTTAGTGCCCTTTAAGTGCCTAGCACTGAAATGAAGATTGGCGTGCATCCCACACAAACGAATGCTCCACATGCGGGTTTCACATGCCACCAACTCCACATTCACAGGCAACTTCAGCTCCACAGCCATTTTCAGATAGCCCTCGATGCAAAGGCTCTAGATGCAAATATTGGTGTTAGAGCTAATTCAATCAAGGAAACACTGCATGTTGGTGAAGGGCATATTGAAGAAGGATCAGCCGAGTGGTTCTTGTGGGAGAACAACTCCATTTGGCTCACTAACTTCACACACCATCAGGCTTCCAAGCAGCTCTCAAGGAAACTCAGTTTTCACACTCTATGCTTAGTGCCCTTTAAAGGCCTAGCACTGAAATGAAGATTGGCGTGCATCCCACAGAAACGAATGCTCCACATGCGGGTTTCACATGCCACCAACTCCACATTCACAGGCAACTTCAGCGCCACAGCCGTTTTCAGATAGCCCTCAATGCAAAGGCTCTAGACGCAAATATTGGTGTGAGAGCTAATTCAATCAAGGAAACACTGCATGTTGGTGAAGGGCATATTGAAGAAGGATCAGCCGAGTGGTTTTTGTGGGAGAACAACTCCATTTGGCTCACTAACTTCACACACCATCAGGCTTCCAAGCAGCTCTCAAGGAAACTCAGTTTTCACACTCTATGCTTAGTGCCCTTTGAGTGCATTATCTAGGAATGAACCTGGTAGAGCATCCCACAGAAACGAATGCTCCACATGCGGGTTTCACATACCACCAACTCCACATTCACAGGCAACTTCAGCGCCACAGCCGTTTTCAGATAGCCCTCAATGCAAAGGCTCTAGACGCAAATATTTGTGTGATAGCTAATTCAATCAAGGAAACACTGCATGTTGGTGAAGGGCATATTGAAGAAGGATCAGCCGAGTGGTTCTTGTGGGAGAACAACTCCATTTGGCTCACTAACTTCACACACCATCAGGCTTCCAAGCAGCTCTCAAGGAAACTCAGTTTTTACACTCTATGCTGAGTGCCCTTTAAGTGCCTAGCACTGAAATGAAGATTGGCGTGCATCCCACACAAACGAATGCTCCACATGCGGGTTTCACATGCCACCAACTCCACATTCACAGGCAACTTCAGCGCCACAGCCATTTTCAGATAGCCCTCGATTCAAAGGCTCTAGATGCAAATATTGGTGTTAGAACTAATTCAATCAAGGAAACACTGCATGTTGGTGAAGGGCATATTGAAGAAGGATCAGCCGAGTGGTTTTTGTGGGAGAACAACTCCATTTGGCTCACTAACTTCACACACCATCAGGCTTCCAAGCAGCTCTCAAGGAAACTCAGTTTTCACACTCTATGCTTAGTGCCCTTTAAAGGCCTAGCACTGAAATGAAGATTGGCGTGCATTACACAGAAACGAATGCTCCACATGCGGGTTTCACATGCCACCAACTCCACATTCACAGGCAACTTCAGCGCCACAGCCGTTTTCAGATAGCCCTCAATGCAAAGGCTCTAGACGCAAATATTGGTGTTAGAGCTAATTCAATCAAGGAAACACTGCATGTTGGTGAAGTGCATATTGTAGAAGGATCAGTTGCGTGGTTTTTGTGGGAGAACAACTCCATTTGGCTCACTAACTTCACACACCATCAGGCTTCCAAGCAGCTCTCAAGGAAACTCAGTTTTCACACTCTATGCTTAGTGCCCTTTGAGTGCATTATCTAGGAATGAACCTGGTAGAGCATCCCACACAAACGAATGCTCCACATGCGGGTTTCACATGCCACCAACTCCACATTCACAGGCAACTTCAGCGCCACAGCCGTTTTCAGATAGCCCTCAATGCAAAGGCTCTAGACGCAAATATTGGTGTTAGAGCTAATTCAATCAAGGAAACACTGCATGTTGGTGAAGGGCATATTGAAGAAGGATCAGCCGAGTGGTTCTTGTGGGAAAACAACTCCATTTGGCTCAATAACTTCACACACCATCAGGCTTCCAAGCAGCTCTCAAGGAAACTCAGTTTTTACACTCTATGCTTAGTGCCCTTTAAGTGCCTAGCACTGAAATGAAGATTGGCGTGAATACCACAGAAACGAATGCTCCACATGCGGGTTTCACATGCCACCAACTCCACATTCACAGGCAACTTCAGCTCCACAGCCATTTTCAGATAGCCCTCAATGCAAAGGCTCTAGAGGCAAATATTGGTGTTAGAGCTAATTCAATCAAGGAAACACTGCATGTTGGTGAAGTGCATATTGAAGAAGGATCAGCCGAGTGGTTCTTGTGGGAGAACAACTCCATTTGGCTCACTAACTTCACACACCATCAGGCTTCCAAGCAGCTCTCAAGGAAACTCAGTTTTCACACTCTATGCTTAGTGCCCTTTGAGTGCATTATCTAGGAATGAACCTGGTAGAGCATCCCACACAAACGAATGCTCCACATGCGGGTTTCACATGCCACCAACTCCACATTCACAGGCAACTTCAGCGCCACAGCCGTTTTCAGATAGCCCTCAATGCAAAGGCTCTAGACGCAAATATTGGTGTTAGAGCTAATTCAATCAAGGAAACACTGCATGTTGGTGAAGGGCATATTGAAGAAGGATCAGTTGAGTGGTTTTTGTGGGAGAACAACTCCATTTGGCTCACTAACTTCACACACCATCAGGCTTCCAAGCAGCTCTCAAGGAAACTCAGTTTTCACACTCTATGCTTAGTGCCCTTTGAGTGCATTATCTAGGAATGAACCTGGTAGAGCATCCCACAGAAACGAATGCTCCACATGCGGGTTTCACATGCCACCAACTCCACATTCACAGGCAACTTCAGCGCCACAGCCGTTTTCAGATAGCCCTCAATGCAAAGGCTCTAGACGCAAATATTGGTGTTAGAGCTAATTCAATCAAGGAAACACTGCATGTTGGTGAAGGGCATATTGAAGAAGGATCAGCCGAGTGGTTCTTGTGGGAGAACAACTCCATTTGGCTCACTAACTTCACACACCATCAGGCTTCCAAGCAGCTCTCAAGGAAACTCAGTTTTTACACTCTATGCTTAGTGCCCTTTAAGTGCCTCGCACTGAAATGACGATTGGCGTGCATCCCACACAAACGAATGCTCCACATGCGGGTTTCACATGCCACCAACTCCACATTCACAGGCAACTTCAGCTCCACAGCCGTTTTCAGATAGCCCTCGATGCAAAGGCTCTAGACGCAAATATTGGTGTTAGAGCTAATTCAATCAAGGAAACACTGCATGTTGGTGAAGGGCATATTGAAGAAGGATCAGCCGAGTGGTTCTTGTGGGAGAACAACTCCATTTGGCTCACTAACTTCACACACCATCAGGCTTCCAAGCAGCTCTCAAGGAAACTCAGTTTTCACACTCTATGCTTAGTGTAGTTTGACTGCATTATCTAGGAATGAACCTGGTAGAGCATCCCACACAAACGAATGCTCCACATGCGGGTTTCACATGCCCCCAACTCCACATTCACAGGCAACTTCAGCGCCACAGCCGTTTTCAGATAGCCCTCAATGCAATGGCTCTAGACGCAAATATTGGTGTGAGAGCTAATTCAATCAAGGAAACACTGCATGTTGGTGAAGGGCATATTGAAGAAGGATCAGCCGAGTGTTTTTTGTATGAGAACAACTCCATTTGGCTCACTAACTTCACACACCATCAGGCTGCCAAGCAGCTCTCAAGGAAACTCAGTTTTCACACTCTATGCTTAGTGCCCTTTGAGTGCATTATCTAGGAATGAACCTGGTAGAGCATCCCACACAAACGAATGCTCCACATGCGGGTTTCACATGCCACCAACTCCACATTCACAGGCAACTTCAGCGCCACAGCCGTTTTCAGATAGCCCTCAATGCAAAGGCTCTAGACGCAAATATTGGTGTGAGAGCTAATTCAATCAAGGAAACACTGCATGTTGGTGAAGGGCATATTGAAGAAGGATCAGCCGAGTGGTTCTTGTGGGAGAACAACTCCATTTGGCTCACTAACTTCACACACCATCTGGCTTCCAAGCAGCTCTCAAGGAAACTCAGTTTTCACACTTATGCTTAGTGCCCTTTGAGTGCATTATCTAGGAATGAACCTGGTAGAGCATCCCACAGAAACGAATGCTCCACATGCGGGTTTCACATGCCACCCCAACTCCACATTCACAGGCAACTTCAGCGCCACAGCCGTTTTCAGATAGCCCTCAATGCAAAGGCTCTAGACGCAAATATTGGTGTTAGAGCTAATTCAATCAAGGAAACACTGCATGTTGGTGAAGGGCATATTGAAGAAGGATCAGCCGAGTGGTTTTTGTGGGAGAACAACTCCATTTGGCTCACTAACTTCACACACCATCAGGCTTCCAAGCAGCTCTCAAGGAAACTCAGTTTTCACACTCTATGCTTAGTGCCCTTTGAGTGCATTATCTAGGAATGAACCTGGTAGAGCATCCCACAGAAACGAATGCTCCACATGCGGGTTTCACATGCCACCAACTCCACATTCACAGGCAACTTCAGCGCCACAGCCGTTTTCAGATAGCCCTCAATGCAAAGGCTCTAGACGCAAATATTGGTGTGACAGCTAATTCAATCAAGGAAACACTGCATGTTGGTGAAGGGCATATTAGAAGGATCAGCCGAGTGGTTCTTGTGGGAGAACAACTCCATTTGGCTCACTAACTTCACACACCATCAGGCTTCCAAGCAGCTCTCAAGAAAACTCAGTTTTTACACTCTATGCTTAGTGCCCTTTAAGTGCCTAGCACTGAAATGAAGCTTGGCGTGCATCCCACAGAAACGAATGCTCCACATGCGGGTTTCACATGCCACCAACTCCACATTCACAGGCAACTTCAGCGCCACAGCCATTTTCAGATAGCCCTCGATTCAGAGGCTCTAGATGCAAATATTGGTGTTAGAACTAATTCAATCAAGGAAACACTGCATGTTGGTGAAGGGCATATTGAAGAAGGATCAGCCGAGTGGTTTTTGTGGGAGAACAACTCCATTTGGCTCACTAACTTCACACACCATCAGGCTTCCAAGCAGCTCTCAAGGAAACTCAGTTTTCACACTCTATGCTTAGTGCCCTTTGAGTGCATTATCTAGGAATGAACCTGGTAGAGCATCCCACACAAACGAATGCTCCACATGCGGGTTTTCACATGCCACCAACTCCACATTCACAGGCAACTTCAGCGCCACAGCCGTTTTCAGATAGCCCTCAATGCAAAGGCTCTAGACGCAAATATTGGTGTGACAGCTAATTCAATCAAGGAAACACTGCATGTTGGTGAAGGGCATATTGAAGAAGGATCGGCCGAGTGGTTTTTGTGGGAGAACAACTCCATTTGGCTCACTAACTTCACACACCATCAGGCTTCCAAGCAGCTCTCAAGAAAACTCAGTTTTCACACTCTATTGCTTAGTGCCCTTTGAGTGCATTATCTAGGAATGAACCTGGTAGAGCATCCCACACAAACGAATGCTCCACATGCGGGTTTCACATGCCACCAACTCCACATTCACAGGCAACTTCAGCGCCACAGCCGTTTTCAGATAGCCCTCAATGCAAAGGCTCTAGATGCAAATATTGGTGTGAGAGCTAATTCAATCAAGGAAACACTGCATGTTGGTGAAGGGCATATTGAAGAAGGATCAGTTGAGTGGTTTTTGTGGGAGAACAACTCCATTTGGCTCACTAACTTCACACACCATCAGGCTTCCAAGCAGCTCTCAAGGAAACTCAGTTTTTACACTCTATGCTTAGTGCCCTTTAAGTGCCTAGCACTGAAATGAAGATTGGCGTGCATCCCACACAAACGAATGCTCCACATGCGGGTTTCACATGCCACCAACTCCACATTCACAGGCAACTTCAGCTCCACAGCCATTTTCAGATAGCCCTCGATGCAAAGGCTCTAGATGCAAATATTGGTGTTAGAGCTAATTCAATCAAGGAAACACTGCATGTTGGTGAAGGGCATATTGAAGAAGGATCAGCCGAGTGGTTCTTGTGGGAGAACAACTCCATTTGGCTCACTAACTTCACACACCATCAGGCTTCCAAGCAGCTCTCAAGGAAACTCAGTTTTCACACTCTATGCTTAGTGCCCTTTGAGTGCATTATCTAGGAATGAACCTGGTAGAGCATCCCACAGAAACGAATGCTCCACATGCGGGTTTCACATGCCACCAACTCCACATTCACAGGCAACTTCAGCGCCACAGCCGTTTTCAGATAGCCCTCAATGCAAAGGCTCTAGACGCAAATATTGGTGTGACAGCTAATTCAATCAAGGAAACACTGCATGTTGGTGAAGGGCATATTGAAGAAGGATCAGCCGAGTGGTTCTTGTGGGAGAACAACTCCATTTGGCTCACTAACTTCACACACCATCAGGCTTCCAAGCAGCTCTCAAGAAAACTCAGTTTTTACACTCTATGCTGAGTGCCCTTTAAGTGCCTAGCACTGAAATGAAGATTGGCGTGCATCCCACAGAAACGAATGCTCCACATGCGGGTTTCACATGCCACCAACTCCACATTCACAGGCAACTTCAGCGCCACAGCCGTTTTCAGATAGCCCTCAATGCAAAGGCTCTATACGCAAATATTGGTGTTAGAGCTAATTCAATCAAGGAAACACTGCATGTTGGTGAAGGGCATATTGAAGAAGGATCAGCCGAGTGGTTCTTGTGGGAGAACAACTCCATTTGGCTCACTAACTTCACACACCATCAGGCTTCCAAGCAGCTCTCAAGGAAACTCAGTTTTTACACTCTATGCTTAGTGCCCTTTAAGTGCCTAGCACTGAAATGAAGATTGGCGTGAATCCCACAGAAACGAATGCTCCACATGCGGGTTTCACATGCCACCAACTCCACATTCACAGGCAACTTCAGCTCCACAGCCATTTTCAGATAGCCCTCGATGCAAAGGCTCTAGAGGCAAATATTGGTGTGAGAGCTAATTCAATCAAGGAAACACTGCATGTTGGTGAAGGGCATATTGAAGAAGGATCAGCCGAGTGGTTCTTGTGGGAGAAAACTCCATTTGCTCACTAACTTCACACACCATCAGGCTTCCAAGCAGCTCTCAAGGAAACTCAGTTTTCATACTCTATGCTTAGTGCCCTTTAAGTGCCTAGGACTGAAATGAAGCTTGGTGAGCATCCCACAGAAACGAATGCTCCACATGCGGGTTTCACATGCCACCAACTCCACATTCACAGGCAACTTCAGCGCCACAGCCGTTTTCAGATAGCCCTCAATGCAAAGGCTCTAGACGCAAATATTGGTGTGAGAGCAAATTCAATCAAGGAAACACTGCATGTTGGTGAAGGGCATATTGAAGAAGGATCGGCCGAGTGGTTTTTGTGGGAGAACAACTCCATTTGGCTCACTAACTTCACACACCATCAGGCTTCCAAGCAGCTCTCAAGAAAACTCAGTTTTCACACTCTATGCTTAGTGCCCTTTGAGTGCATTATCTAGGAATGAACCTGGTAGAGCATCCCACACAAACGAATGCTCCACATGCGGGTTTCACATGCCACCAACTCCACATTCACAGGCAACTTCAGCGCCACAGCCGTTTTCAGATAGCCCTCAATGCAAAGGCTCTAGATGCAAATATTGGTGTGAGAGCTAATTCAATCAAGGAAACACTGCATGTTGGTGAAGGGCATATTGAAGAAGGATCAGTTGTGTGGTTTTTGTGGGAGAACAACTCCATTTGGCTCACTAACTTCACACACCATCAGGCTTCCAAGCAGCTCTCAAGGAAACTCAGTTTTTACACTCTATGCTTAGTGCCCTTTAAGTGCCTAGCACTGAAATGAAGATTGGCGTGCATCCCACACAAACGAATGCTCCACATGCGGGTTTCACATGCCACCAACTCCACATTCACAGGCAACTTCAGCTCCACAGCCATTTTCAGATAGCCCTCGATGCAAAGGCTCTAGATGCAAATATTGGTGTTAGAGCTAATTCAATCAAGGAAACACTGCATGTTGGTGAAGGGCATATTGAAGAAGGATCAGCCGAGTGGTTCTTGTGGGAGAACAACTCCATTTGGCTCACTAACTTCACACACCATCAGGCTTCCAAGCAGCTCTCAAGGAAACTCAGTTTTCACACTCTATGCTTAGTGCCCTTTGAGTGCATTATCTAGGAATGAACCTGGTAGAGCATCCCACAGAAACGAATGCTCCACATGCGGGTTTCACATGCCACCAACTCCACATTCACAGGCAACTTCAGCGCCACAGCCGTTTTCAGATAGCCCTCAATGCAAAGGCTCTAGACGCAAATATTGGTGTGACAGCTAATTCAATCAAGGAAACACTGCATGTTGGTGAAGGGCATATTGAAGAAGGATCAGCCGAGTGGTTCTTGTGGGAGAACAACTCCATTTGGCTCACTAACTTCACACACCATCAGGCTTCCAAGCAGCTCTCAAGAAAACTCAGTTTTTACACTCTATGCTGAGTGCCCTTTAAGTGCCTAGCACTGAAATGAAGATTGGCGTGCATCCCACAGAAACGAATGCTCCACATGCGGGTTTCACATGCCACCAACTCCACATTCACAGGCAACTTCAGCGCCACAGCCGTTTTCAGATAGCCCTCAATGCAAAGGCTCTATAAGCAAATATTGGTGTTAGAGCTAATTCAATCAAGGAAACACTGCATGTTGGTGAAGGGCATATTGAAGAAGGATCAGCCGAGTGGTTCTTGTGGGAGAACAACTCATTTGGCTCACTAACTTCACACACCATCAGGCTTCCAAGCAGCTCTCAAGGAAACTCAGTTTTTACACTCTATGCTTAGTGCCCTTTAAGTGCCTAGCACTGAAATGAAGATTGGCGTGAATCCCACAGAAACGAATGCTCCACATGCGGGTTTCACATGCCACCAACTCCACATTCACAGGCAACTTCAGCTCCACAGCCATTTTCAGATAGCCCTCGATGCAAAGGCTCTAGAGGCAAATATTGGTGTGAGAGCTAATTCAATCAAGGAAACACTGCATGTTGGTGAAGGGCATATTGAAGAAGGATCAGCCGAGTGGTTCTTGTGGGAGAAAACTCCATTTGGCTCACTAACTTCACACACCATCAGGCTTCCAAGCAGCTCTCAAGGAAACTCAGTTTTCATACTCTATGCTTAGTGCCCTTTAAGTGCCTAGGACTGAAATGAAGCTTGGTGAGCATCCCACAGAAACGAATGCTCCACATGCGGGTTTCACATGCCACCAACTCCACATTCACAGGCAACTTCAGCGCCACAGCCGTTTTCAGATAGGCCTCAATGCAAAGGCTCTAGACGCAAATATTGGTGTTAGAGCTAATTCAATCAAGGAAACACTGCATGTTGGTGAAGGGCATATTGAAGAAGGATCAGTTGAGTGGTTTTTGTGGGAGAACAACTCCATTTGGCTCACTAACTTCACACACCATCAGGCTTCCAAGCAGCTCTCAAGGAAACTCAGTTTTCACACTCTATGCTTAGTGCCCTTTGAGTGCATTATCTAGGAATGAACCTGGTAGAGCATCCCACACAAACGAATGCTCCACATGCGGGTTTCACATGCCACCAACTCCACATTCACAGGCAACTTCAGCGCCACAGCCGTTTTCAGATAGCCCTCAATGCAAAGGCTCTAGACGCAAATATTGGTGTTAGAGCTAATTCAATCAAGGAAACACTGCATGTTGGTGAAGGGCATATTGAAGAAGGATCAGTTGAGTGGTTTTTGTGGGAGAACAACTCCATTTGGCTCACTAACTTCACACACCATCAGGCTTCCAAGCAGCTCTCAAGGAAACTCAGTTTTCACACTCTATGCTTAGTGCCCTTTGAGTGCCTAGGACTGAAATGAAGCTTGGTGAGCATCCCACACAAACGAATGCTCCACATGCGGGTTTCACATGCCACCAACTCCACATTCACAGGCAACTTCAGCGCCACAGCCATTTTCAGATAGCCCTGAATGCAAATGCTCTAGACGCAAATGTTGGTGTGAGAACTAATTCAATCAAGGAAACACTGCATGTTGGTGAAGGGCATATTGAAGAAGGATCAGCCGAGTGGTTCTTGTGGGAGAACAACTCTATTTGGCTCACTAACTTCACCCACCATCAGGCTTCCAAGCAGCTCTCCAGCAAACTCAGTTTTCACACTCTATGCTTAGTGCCCTTTAAGTGCCTAGGACTGAAATGAAGCTTGGCGTGCATCCCACACAAACGAATGCTCCACATGCGGGTTTCACATGCCACCAACTCCACATTCACAGGCAACTTCAGCGCCACAGCCGTTTTCAGATAGCCCTCGATGCAAAGGCTCTAGAGGCAAATATTGGTGTGAGAGCTAATTAAATCAAGGAAACACTGCATGTTGGTGAAGGGCATATTGAAGAAGGATCAGCCGAGTGGTTCTTGTGGGAGAACAACTCCATTTGGCTCACTAACTTCACACACCATCAGGCTTCCAAGCAGCTCTCAAGGAAACTCAGTTTTCACACTCTATGCTTAGTGCCCTTTGAGTGCATTATCTAGGAATGAACCTGGTAGAGCATCCCACACAAACGAATGCTCCACATGCGGGTTTCACATGCCACCAACTCCACATTCACAGGCAACTTCAGCGCCACAGCCGTTTTCAGATAGCCCTTAATGCAAAGGCTCTAGATGCAAATATTGGTGTGAGAGCTAATTCAATCAAGGAAACACTGCATGTTGGTGAAGGGCATATTGAAGAAGGATCAGCCGAGTGGTTTTTGTGGGAGAACAACTCCATTTGGCTCACTAACTTCACACACCATCAGGCTTCCAAGCAGCTCTCAAGGAAACTCAGTTTTCACACTCTATGCTTAGTGCCCTTTGAGTGCATTATCTAGGAATGAACCTGGTAGAGCATCCCACACAAACGAATGCTCCACATGCGGGTTTCACATGCCACCAACTCCACATTCACAGGCAACTTCAGCGCCATAGCCGTTTTCAGATAGCCATCAATGCAAAGGCTCTAGACGCAAATATTGGTGTGAGAGCTAATTCAATCAAGGAAACACTGCATGTTGGTGAAGGGCATATTGAAGAAGGATCAGCCGAGTGGTTCTTGTGGGAGAAAACTCCATTGGCTCACTAACTTCACACACCATCAGGCTTCCAAGCAGCTCTCAAGGAAACTCAGTTTTCACACTCTATGCTTAGTGCCCTTTAAGTGCCTAGGACTGAAATGAAGCTTGGCGTGCATTCCATCAAACGAATGCTTCACATGTGGGTTTCACATGCCACCAACTCCACATTCACAGGCAACTTCAGCACCACAGCCGTTTTCAGATAGCCCTCAATGCAAAGGCTCTAGACGCAAATATTGGTGTGAGAGCTAATTCAATCAAGGAAACACTGCATGTTGGTGAAGGGCATATTGAAGAAGGATCAGCCGAGTGGTTCTTGTGGGAGAACAACTCCATTTGGCTCACTAACTTCACACACCATCAGGCTTCCAAGCAGCTCTCAAGGAAACTCAGTTTTCACACTCTATGCTTAGTGCCCCTTGAGTGCATTATCTAGGAATGAACCTGCTAGAGCATCCCACACAAACGAATTCTCCACATGCGGGTTTCACATGACCCCAACTCCACATTCACAGGCAACTTCAGCTCCACAGCCATTTTCAGATAGCCCTCGATTCAAAGGCTCTAGATGCAAATATTGGTGTTAGAACTAATTCAATCAAGGAAACACTGCATGTTGGTGAAGGGCATATTGAAGAAGGATCAGCCGAGTGGTTCTTGTGGGAGAACAACTCCATTTGGCTCACTAACTTCACACACCATCAGGCTGCCAAGCAGCTCTCAAGAAAACTCAGTTTTCACACTCTATGCTTAGTGCCCTTTAAAGGCCTAGCACTGAAATGAAGATTGGCGTGCATCCCACAGAAACGAATGCTCCACATGCGGGTTTCACATGCCACCAACTCCACATTCACAGGCAACTTCAGCGCCACAGCCGTTTCAGATAGCCCTCAATGCAAAGGCTCTATACGCAAATATTGGTGTTAGAGCTAATTCAATCAAGGAAACACTGCATGTTGGTGAAGGGCATATTGAAGAAGGATCAGCCGAGTGGTTCTTGTGGGAGAACAACTCCATTTGGCTCACTAACTTCACACACCATCAGGCTTCCAAGCAGCTCTCAAGGAAACTCAGTTTTTACACTCTATGCTTAGTGCCCTTTAAGTGCCTAGCACTGAAATGAAGATTGGCGTGAATCCCACAGAAACGAATGCTCCACATGCGGGTTTCACATGCCACCAACTCCACATTCACAGGCAACTTCAGCTCCACAGCCATTTTCAGATAGCCCTCGATGCAAAGGCTCTAGAGGCAAATATTGGTGTGAGAGCTAATTCAATCAAGGAAACACTGCATGTTGGTGAAGGGCATATTGAAGAAGGATCAGCCGAGTGGTTCTTGTGGGAGAAAACTCCATTTGGCTCACTAACTTCACACACCATCAGGCTTCCAAGCAGCTCTCAAGGAAACTCAGTTTTCATACTCTATGCTTAGTGCCCTTTAAGTGCCTAGGACTGAAATGAAGCTTGGTGAGCATCCACAGAAACGAATGCTCCACATGCGGGTTTCACATGCCACCAACTCCACATTCACAGGCAACTTCAGCGCCACAGCCGTTTTCAGATAGCCCTCAATGCAAAGGCTCTAGACGCAAATATTGGTGTGAGAGCAAATTCAATCAAGGAAACACTGCATGTTGGTGAAGGGCATATTGAAGAAGGATCGGCCGAGTGGTTTTTGTGGGAGAACAACTCCATTTGGCTCACTAACTTCACACACCATCAGGCTTCCAAGCAGCTCTCAAGAAAACTCAGTTTTCACACTCTATGCTTAGTGCCCTTTGAGTGCATTATCTAGGAATGAACCTGGTAGAGCATCCCACACAAACGAATGCTCCACATGCGGGTTTCACATGCCACCAACTCCACATTCACAGGCAACTTCAGCGCCACAGCCGTTTTCAGATAGCCCTCAATGCAAAGGCTCTAGATGCAAATATTGGTGTGAGAGCTAATTCAATCAAGGAAACACTGCATGTTGGTGAAGGGCATATTGAAGAAGGATCAGTTGTGTGGTTTTTGTGGGAGAACAACTCCATTTGGCTCACTAACTTCACACACCATCAGGCTTCCAAGCAGCTCTCAAGGAAACTCAGTTTTTACACTCTATGCTTAGTGCCCTTTAAGTGCCTAGCACTGAAATGAAGATTGGCGTGCATCCCACACAAACGAATGCTCCACATGCGGGTTTCACATGCCACCAACTCCACATTCACAGGCAACTTCAGCTCCACAGCCATTTTCAGATAGCCCTCGATGCAAAGGCTCTAGATGCAAATATTGGTGTTAGAGCTAATTCAATCAAGGAAACACTGCATGTTGGTGAAGGGCATATTGAAGAAGGATCAGCCGAGTGGTTCTTGTGGGAGAACAACTCCATTTGGCTCACTAACTTCACACACCATCAGGCTTCCAAGCAGCTCTCAAGGAAACTCAGTTTTCACACTCTATGCTTAGTGCCCTTTGAGTGCATTATCTAGGAATGAACCTGGTAGAGCATCCCACAGAAACGAATGCTCCACATGCGGGTTTCACATGCCACCAACTCCACATTCACAGGCAACTTCAGCGCCACAGCCGTTTTCAGATAGCCCTCAATGCAAAGGCTCTAGACGCAAATATTGGTGTGACAGCTAATTCAATCAAGGAAACACTGCATGTTGGTGAAGGGCATATTGAAGAAGGATCAGCCGAGTGGTTCTTGTGGGAGAACAACTCCATTTGGCTCACTAACTTCACACACCATCAGGCTTCCAAGCAGCTCTCAAGAAAACTCAGTTTTTACACTCTATGCTGAGTGCCCTTTAAGTGCCTAGCACTGAAATGAAGATTGGCGTGCATCCCACAGAAACGAATGCTCCACATGCGGGTTTCACATGCCACCAACTCCACATTCACAGGCAACTTCAGCGCCACAGCCGTTTTCAGATAGCCCTCAATGCAAAGGCTCTATAAGCAAATATTGGTGTTAGAGCTAATTCAATCAAGGAAACACTGCATGTTGGTGAAGGGCATATTGAAGAAGGATCAGCCGAGTGGTTCTTGTGGGAGAACAACTCCATTTGGCTCACTAACTTCACACACCATCAGGCTTCCAAGCAGCTCTCAAGGAAACTCAGTTTTTACACTCTATGCTTAGTGCCCTTTAAGTGCCTAGCACTGAAATGAAGATTGGCGTGAATCCCACAGAAACGAATGCTCCACATGCGGGTTTCACATGCCACCAACTCCACATTCACAGGCAACTTCAGCTCCACAGCCATTTTCAGATAGCCCTCGATGCAAAGGCTCTAGAGGCAAATATTGGTGTGAGAGCTAATTCAATCAAGGAAACACTGCATGTTGGTGAAGGGCATATTGAAGAAGGATCAGCCGAGTGGTTCTTGTGGGAGAAAACTCCATTTGGCTCACTAACTTCACACACCATCAGGCTTCCAAGCAGCTCTCAAGGAAACTCAGTTTTCATACTCTATGCTTAGTGCCCTTTAAGTGCCTAGGACTGAAATGAAGCTTGGTGAGCATCCCACAGAAACGAATGCTCCACATGCGGGTTTCACATGCCACCAACTCCACATTCACAGGCAACTTCAGCGCCACAGCCGTTTTCAGATAGGCCTCAATGCAAAGGCTCTAGACGCAAATATTGGTGTTAGAGCTAATTCAATCAAGGAAACACTGCATGTTGGTGAAGGGCATATTGAAGAAGGATCAGTTGAGTGGTTTTTGTGGGAGAACAACTCCATTTGGCTCACTAACTTCACACACCATCAGGCTTCCAAGCAGCTCTCAAGGAAACTCAGTTTTCACACTCTATGCTTAGTGCCCTTTGAGTGCATTATCTAGGAATGAACCTGGTAGAGCATCCACACAAACGAATGCTCCACATGCGGGTTTCACATGCCACCAACTCCACATTCACAGGCAACTTCAGCGCCACAGCCGTTTTCAGATAGCCCTCAATGCAAAGGCTCTAGACGCAAATATTGGTGTTAGAGCTAATTCAATCAAGGAAACACTGCATGTTGGTGAAGGGCATATTGAAGAAGGATCAGTTGAGTGGTTTTTGTGGAGAACAACTCCATTTGGCTCACTAACTTCACACACCATCAGGCTTCCAAGCAGCTCTCAAGGAAACTCAGTTTTCACACTCTATGCTTAGTGCCCTTTGAGTGCCTAGGACTGAAATGAAGCTTGGTGAGCATCCCACACAAACGAATGCTCCACATGCGGGTTTCACATGCCACCAACTCCACATTCACAGGCAACTTCAGCGCCACAGCCATTTTCAGATAGCCCTGAATGCAAATGCTCTAGACGCAAATGTTGGTGTGAGAACTAATTCAATCAAGGAAACACTGCATGTTGGTGAAGGGCATATTGAAGAAGGATCAGCCGAGTGGTTCTTGTGGGAGAACAACTCTATTTGGCTCACTAACTTCACCCACCATCAGGCTTCCAAGCAGCTCTCCAGCAAACTCAGTTTTCACACTCTATGCTTAGTGCCCTTTAAGTGCCTAGGACTGAAATGAAGCTTGGCGTGCATCCCACACAAACGAATGCTCCACATGCGGGTTTCACATGCCACCAACTCCACATTCACAGGCAACTTCAGCGCCACAGCCGTTTTCAGATAGCCCTCGATGCAAAGGCTCTAGAGGCAAATATTGGTGTGAGAGCTAATTAAATCAAGGAAACACTGCATGTTGGTGAAGGGCATATTGAAGAAGGATCAGCCGAGTGGTTCTTGTGGGAGAACAACTCCATTTGGCTCACTAACTTCACACACCATCAGGCTTCCAAGCAGCTCTCAAGGAAACTCAGTTTTCACACTCTATGCTTAGTGCCCTTTGAGTGCATTATCTAGGAATGAACCTGGTAGAGCATCCCACACAAACGAATGCTCCACATGCGGGTTTCACATGCCACCAACTCCACATTCACAGGCAACTTCAGCCGCCACAGCCGTTTTCAGATAGCCCTTAATGCAAAGGCTCTAGATGCAAATATTGGAGCTAATTCAATCAAGGAAACACTGCATGTTGGTGAAGGGCATATTGAAGAAGGATCAGCCGAGTGGTTCTTGTGGGAGAACAACTCCATTTGGCTCAACTAACTTCACACACCATCAGGCTTCCAAGCAGCTCTCAAGGAACCTCAGTTTTCACACTGTAGGGCTTAGTGCCCTTTGAGTGCATTATCTAGGAATGAACCTGGTAGAGCATCCCACACAAACGAATGCTCCACATGCGGGTTTCACATGCCACCAACTCCACATTCACAGGCAACTTCAGCGCCACAGCCATTTTCAGATAGACCTCGATGCAAAGGCTCTAGACGCAAATATTGTTGTTAGAGCTAATTCAATCAAGGAAACACTGCATGTTGGTGAAGGGCATATTGAAGAAGGATCAGCCGAGTGGTTCTTGTGGGAGAACAACTCCATTTGGCTCACTAACTTCACACACCATCAGGCTTCCAAGCAGCTCTCAAGCAAACTCAGTTTTCACACTCTATGCTTAGTGCCCTTTAAGTGCCTAGGACTGAAATGAAGCTTGGCGTGCATCCACACAAACGAATGCTCCACATGCGGGTTTCACATGCCACCAACTCCACATTCACAGGCAACTTCAGCGCCACAGCCGTTTTCAGATAGCCCTCAATGCAAAGGCTCTAGACGCAAATATTGGTTGTGAGAGCTAATTCAATCAAGGAAACACTGCATGTTGGTGAAGGGCATATTGAAGAAGGATCAGACGAGTGGTTCTTGTGGGAGAACAACTCCATTTGGCTCACTAACTTCACACACCATCAGGCTTCCAAGCAGCTCTCAAGGAAACTCAGTTTTCATACTCTATGCTTAGTGCCCTTTGAGTGCCTAGGACTGAAATGAAGCTTGATGAGCATCCCACACAAACGAGTGCTCCACATGCGGGTTTCACATGCCACCAACTCCACATTCACAGGCAACTTCAGCTCCACAGCCATTTTCAGATAGCCCTCGATGCAAAGGCTCTAGACGCAATTATTGGTGTTAGAGCTAATTCAATCAAGGAAACACTGCATGTTGGTGAAGGGCATATTGAAGAAGGATCAGCCGAGTGGTTCTTGTGGGAGAACAACTCCATTTGGCTCACTAACTTCACACACCATCAGGCTTCCAAGCAGCTCTCAAGCAAACTCAGTTTTCACACTCTATGCTTAGTGCCCTTTAAGTGCCTAGGACTGAAATGAAGCTTGGCGTGCATCCCACACAAACGAATGCTCCACATGCGGGTTTCACATGCCACCAACTCCACATTCACAGGCAACTTCAGCGCCACAGCCGTTTTCAGATAGCCCTCAATGCAAAGGCTCTAGACGCAAATATTGGTGTGAGAGCTAATTCAATCAAGGAAACACTGCATGTTGGTGAAGGGCATATTGAAGAAGGATCAGCCGAGTGGTTCTTGTGGGAGAACAACTCCATTTGGCTCACTAACTTCACACACCATCAGGCTTCCAAGCAGCTCTCAAGGAAACTCAGTTTTCACACTCTATGCTTAGTGCCCTTTGAGTGCATTATCTAGGAATGAACCTGGTAGAGCATCCCACACAAACGAATGCTCCACATGCGGGTTTCACATGCCACCAACTCCACATTCACAGGCAACTTCAGCGCCACAGCCGGTTTCAGATAGCCCTCAATGCAAAGGTTCTAGACGCAAATATTGGTGTTAGAGCTAATTCAATCAAGGAAACACTGCATGTTGGTGAAGGGCATATTGAAGAAGGATCAGCCGAGTGGTTCTTGTGGGAGAACTACTCCATTTGGCTCACTAACTTCACACACCATCAGGCTTCCAAGCAGCTCTCAAGGAAACTCAGTTTTTCACACTCTATGCTTAGTGCCCTTTAAGTGCCTAGCACTGAAATGAAGATTGGCGTGCATCCCACACAAACGGAATGCTCCACATGTGGGTTTCACATGCCACCAACTCCACATTCACAGGCAACTTCAGCGCCACAGCCGTTTTCAGATAGCCCTCAATGCAAAGGCTCTAGACGCAAATATTGGTGTGAGAGCTAATTCAATCAAGGAAACACTGCATGTTGGTGAAGGGCATATTGAAGAAGGATCAGACGAGTGGTTCTTGTGGGAGAACAACTCCATTTGGCTCACTAACTTCACACACCATCAGGCTTCCAAGCAGCTCTCAAGGAAACTCAGTTTTTACACTCTATGCTTAGTGCCCTTTGAGTGCCTAGCACAGAAATGAAGATTGGCGTGCATCCCACAGAAACGAATGCTCCACATGCGGGTTTCACATGCCACCAACTCCACATTCACAGGCAACTTCAGCTCCACAGCCATTTTCAGATAGCCCTCGATGCAAAGGCTCTAGACGCAAATATTAGTGTTAGAGCTAATTCAATCAAGGAAACACTGCATGTTGGTGAAGGGCATATTGAAGAAGGATCAGCCGAGTGGTTCTTGTGGGAGAACAACTCCATTTGGCTCACTAACTTCACACACCATCAGGCTTCCAAGCAGCTCTCAAGCAAACTCAGTTTTCACACTCTATGCTTAGTGCCCTTTAAGTGCCTAGGGACTGAAATGAAGCTTGGCGTGCATCCACACAAACGAATGCTCCACATGCGGGTTTCACATGCCACCAACTCCACATTCACAGGCAACTTCAGCGCCACAGCCGTTTTCAGATAGCCCCTCAATGCAAAGGCTCTAGACGCAAATATTGGTGTGAGAGCTAATTCAATCAAGGAAACACTGCATGTTGGTGAAGGGCATATTGAAGAAGGATCAGCCGAGTGGTTCTTGTGGGAGAACAACTCCATTTGGCTCACTAACTTCACACACCATCAGGCTTCCAAGCAGCTCTCAAGGAAACTCAGTTTTCACACTCTATGCTTAGTGCCCTTTGAGTGCCTAGGACTGAAATGAAGCTTGATGAGCATCCCACACAAACGAAGTGCTCCACATGCGGGTTTCACATGCCACCAACTCCACCTTCACAGGCAACTTCAGCTCCACAGCCATTTTCAGATAGCCCTCGATGCAAAGGCTCTAGACGCAAATATTGGTGTTAGAGCTAATTCAATCAAGGAAACACTGCATGTTGGTGAAGGGCATATTGAAGAAGGATCAGCCGAGTGGTTCTTGTGGGAGAAAACTCCATTTGGCTCACGAACTTCACACACCATCAGGCTTCCAAGCAGCTCTCAAGGAAAACTCAGTTTTCACACTCTAATGCTTAGTGCCCTTTGAGTGCATTATCTAGGAATGAACCTGGTAGAGCATCCCACACAAACGAATGCTCCACATGCGGGTTTCACATGCCACCAACTCCACATTCACAGGCAGCTTCAGCGCCACAGCCGTTTTCAGATAGGCCTTAATTCAAAGGCTCTAGAGGCAAATATTGGTGTGAGAGCTAATTCAATCAAGGAAACACTGCAGGTTGGTGAAGGGGCATATTGAAGAAGGATCAGCCGAGTGGTTCTTGTGGGAGAACAACTCCATTTGGCTCACTAACTTCACACACCATCAGGCTTCCAAGCAGCTCTCAAGGAAACTCAGTTTTCACACTCTATGCTTAGTGCCCCTTTAAAGGCCTAGCACTGAAATGAAGATTGGCGTGCATTACACAGAAACGAATGCTCCACATGCGTGGTTTCACATGCCACCAACTCCACATTCACAGGCAAACTTCAGCTCCACAGCCATTTTCAGATAGCCCTCGATGCAAAGGCTCTAGACGCAAATATTGGTGTGAGAGCTAATTCAATCAAGGAAACACTGCATGTTGGTGAAGGGCATATTGAAGAAGGATCAGCCGAGTGGTTCTTGTGGAAGAACAACTCCATTTGGCTCACTAACTTCACACACCATCAGGCTTCCAAGCAGCTCTCAAGGAACTCAGTTTTCACACTCTAGGCTTAGTGCCCTTTGAGTGCCTAGGACTGAAATGAAGCTTTGTGAGCATCCCACACAAACGAATGCTCCACATGCGGCTTTCCACATGCCACCAACTCCACATTCACAGGCAACTTCAGCTCCACAGCCATTTTCAGATAGCCCTCAATGCAAATGCTCTAGACGCAAATGTTGGTGTGAGAACTAATTCAATCAAGGAAACACTGCATGTTGGTGAAGGGGCATATTGAAGAAGGATCAGCCGAGTGGTTCTTGTGGGAGAACAACTCTATTTGGCTCACTAACTTCACCCACCATCAGGCTTCCAAGCAGCTCTCCAGCAAACTCAGTTTTCACACTCTATGCTTAGTGCCCTTTAAGTGCCTAGGACTGAAATGAAGCTTGGCGTGCATCCCACACAAACGAATGCTCCACATGCGGGTTTCACATGCCACCAACTCCACATTCACAGCAGCTTCAGCGCCACAGCCGTTTTCAGATAGCCCTCAATGCAAAGGCTCTAGAGGCAAATATTGGTGTGAGAGCTAAATCAATCAAGGAAACACTGCATGTTGGTGAAGGGCATATTGAAGAAGGATCAGCCGAGTGGTTCTTGTGGGAGAACAACTCCATTTGGCTCACTAACTTCACACACCATCAGGCTTCCAAGCAGCTCTCAAGGAAACTCAGTTTTCACACTCTATGCTTAGTGCCCTTTGAGTGCCTAGGACTGAAATGAAGCTTGATGAGCATCCCACACAAACGAATGCTCCACATGCGGGTTTCACATGCCACCAACTCCACATTCACAGGCAACTTCAGCTCCACAGCCATTTTCAGATAGCCCTCGATGCAAAGGCTCTAGACGCAAATATTGGTGTGAGAGCTAATTCAATCAAGGAAACACTGCATGTTGGTGAAGGGCATATTGAAGAAGGATCAGCCGAGTGGTTCTTGTGGGAGAACAACTCCATTTGGCTCACTAACTTCACACACCATCAGGCTTCCAAGCAGCTCTCAAGGAACCTCAGTTTTCACACTGTAGGCTTAGTGCCCTTTGAGTGCATTATCTAGGAATGAACCTGGTAGAGCATCCCACACAAACGAATGCTCCACATGCGGGTTTCACATGCCACCAACTCCACATTCACAGGCAACTTCAGCGCCACAGCCATTTTCAGATAGACCTCGATGCAAAGGCTCTAGACGCAAATATTGTTGTTAGAGCTAATTCAATCAAGGAAACACTGCATGTTGGTGAAGGGCATATTGAAGAAGGATCAGCCGAGTGGTTCTTGTGGGAGAACAACTCCATTTGGCTCACTAACTTCACACACCATCAGGCTTCCAAGCAGCTCTCAAGCAAACTCAGTTTTCACACTCTATGCTTAGTGCCCTTTAAGTGCCTAGGACTGAAATGAAGCTTGGCGTGCATCCCACACAAACGAATGCTCCACATGCGGGTTTCACATGCCACCAACTCCACATTCACAGGCAACTTCAGCGCCACAGCCGTTTTCAGATAGCCCTCAATGCAAAGGCTCTAGACGCAAATATTGGTGTGAGAGCTAATTCAATCAAGGAAACACTGCATGTTGGTGAAGGGCATATTGAAGAAGGATCAGACGAGTGGTTCTTGTGGGAGAACAACTCCATTTGGCTCACTAACTTCACACACCATCAGGCTTCCAAGCAGCTCTCAAGGAAACTCAGTTTTCATACTCTATGCTTAGTGCCCTTTGAGTGCCTAGGACTGAAATGAAGCTTGATGAGCATCCCACACAAACGAGTGCTCCACATGCGGGTTTCACATGCCACCAACTCCACATTCACAGGCAACTTCAGCTCCACAGCCATTTTCAGATAGCCCTCGATGCAAAGGCTCTAGACGCAATTATTGGTGTTAGAGCTAATTCAATCAAGGAAACACTGCATGTTGGTGAAGGGCATATTGAAGAAGGATCAGCCGAGCGGTTCTTGTGGGAGAAAACTCCATTTATCTCACTAACTTCACACACCATCAGGCTTCCAAGCAGCTCTCAAGGAAACTCAGTTTTCACACTCTATGCTTAGTGCCCTTTGAGTGCATTATCTAGGAATGAACCTGGTAGAGCATCCCACACAAACGAATGCTCCACATGCGGGTTTCACATGCCACCAACTCCACATTCACAGGCAGCTTCAGCGCCACAGCCGTTTTCAGATAGGCCTTAATGCAAAGGCTCTAGAGGCAAATATTGGTGTGAGAGCTAATTCAATCAAGGAAACACTGCATGTTGGTGAAGGGCATATTGAAGAAGGATCAGCCGAGTGGTTCTTGTGGGAGAACAACTCCATTTGGCTCACTAACTTCACACACCATCAGGCTTCCAAGCAGCTCTCAAGGAAACTCAGTTTTCACACTCTAGGCTTAGTGCCCTTTAAAGGCCTAGCACTGAAATGAAGATTGGCGTGCATTACACAGAAACGAATGCTCCACATGCGGGTTTCACATGCCACCAACTCCACATTCACAGGCAACTTCAGCTCCACAGCCATTTTCAGATAGCCCTCGATGCAAAGGCTCTAGACGCAAATATTGGTGTGAGAGCTAATTCAATCAAGGAAACACTGCATGTTGGTGAAGGGCATATTGAAGAAGGATCAGCCGAGTGGTTCTTGTGGGAGAACAACTCCATTTGGCTCACTAACTTCACACACCATCAGGCTTCCAAGCAGCTCTCAAGGAAACTCAGTTTTCACACTCTAGGCTTAGTGCCCTTTGAGTGCCTAGGACTGAAATGAAGCTTGGTGAGCATCCCACACAAACGAATGCTCCACATGCGGGTTTCACATGCCACCAACTCCACATTCACAGGCACCTTCAGCTCCACAGCCATTTTCAGATAGCCCTCAATGCAAAGGCTCTAGACGCAAATGTTGGTGTGAGAACTAATTCAATCAAGGAAACACTGCATGTTGGTGAAGGGCATATTGAAGAAGGATCAGACGAGTGGTTCTTGTGGGAGAACAACTCTATTTGGCTCACTAACTTCACCCACCATCAGGCTTCCAAGCAGCTCTAAAGCAAACTCAGTTTTCACACTCTATGCTTAGTGCCCTTTAAGTGCCTAGGACTGAAATGAAGCTTGGCGTGCATCCCACACAAACGAATGCTCCACATGCGGGTTTCACATGCCACCAACTCCACATTCACAGGCAAATTCAGCGCCACAGCCGTTTTCAGATAGCCCTCGATGCAAAGGCTCTAGACGCAAATATTGGTGTTAGAGCTAATTCAATCAAGGAAACACTGCATGTTGGTGAAGGGCATATTGAAGAAGGATCAGTTGAGTGGTTCTTGTGGGAGAACAACTCCATTTGGCTCACTAACTTCACACACCATCAGGCTTCCAAGCAGCTCTCAAGGAAACTCAGTTTTCACACTCTATGCTTAGTGCCCTTTGAGTGCATTATCTAGGAATGAACCTGGTAGAGCATCCCACACAAACGAATGCTCCACATGCGGGTTTCACATGCCACCAACTCCACATTCACAGGCAGCTTCAGCGCCACAGCCGTTTTCAGATAGCCCTCAATGCAAAGGCTCTAGACGCAAATATTGGTGTGAGAGCTAATTCAATCAAGGAAACACTGCATGTTGGTGAAGGGCATATTGAAGAAGGATCAGCCGAGTGGTTCTTGTGGGAGAACAACTCCATTTGGCTCACTAACTTCACACACCATCAGGCTTCCAAGCAGCTCTCAAGGAAACTCAGTTTTCACACTCTATGCTTAGTGCCCTTTGAGTGCATTATCTAGGAATGAACCTGGTAGAGCATCCCACACAAACGAATGCTCCACATGCGGGTTTCACATGCCACCAACTCCACATTCACAGGCAACTTCAGCGCCACAGCCGTTTTCAGATAGCCATCAATGCAAAGGCTCTAGACGCAAATATTGATGTGAGAGCTAATTCAATCAAGGAAACACTGCATGTTGGTGAAGGGCATATTGAAGAAGGATCGGCCGAGTGGTTCTTGTGGGAGAACAACTCCATTTGGCTCTCTAACTTAACACACCATCAGGCTTCCAAGCAGCTCTCAAGGAAACTCAGTTTTCACACTCTATGCTTAGTGCCCTTTAAGTGCCTAGGACTGAAATGAAGCTTGGCGTGCATCCCACACAAACGAATGCTCCACATGTGGGTTTCACATGCCACCAACTCCACATTCACAGGCAACTTCAGCACCCCAGCCGTTTTCAGATAGCCCTCAATGCCAAGGCTCTAGACGCAAATATTGGTGTGAGAGCTAATTCAATCAAGGAAACACTGCATGTTGGTGAAGGGCATATTGAAGAAGGATCAGCCGAGTGGTTCTTGTGGGAGAACAACTCCATTTGGCTCACTAATTTGACACACCATCAGGCTTCCAAGCAGCTCTCAAGGAAACTCAGTTTTCACACTCTATGCTTAGTGCCCCTTGAGTGCATTATATAGGAATGAACCTGCTAGAGCATCCCACACAAACGAATGCTCCACATGCGGGTTTCACATGACCCCAACTCCACATTCACAGGCAACTTCAGCGCCACAGCCGTTTTCAGATAGCCCTCAATGCAAAGGCTCTAGACGCAAATATTGGTGTGAGAGCTAATTCAATCAAGGAAACACTGCATGTTGGTGAAGGGCATATTGAAGAAGGATCAGGAGAGCGGTTCTTGTGGGAGAACAACTCCATTTGGCTCACTAACTTCACACACCATCAGGCTTCCAAGCAGCTCTCAAGGAAACTCAGTTTTCACACTCTATGCTTAGTGCCCTTTAAGTGCCTAGGACTGAAAGGAAGCTTGGAGTGCATGCCACACAAACGAATGCTCCACATGCGGGTTTCACATGCCACCAACTCCACATTCACAGGCAACTTCAGCGCCACAGCCGTTTTCAGATAGCCCTCAATGCCAAGGCTCTAGACGCAAATATTGGTGTGAGAGCTAATTCAATCAAGGAAGCACTGCATGTTGGTGAAGGGCATATTGAAGAAGGATCAGCTGAGTGGTTCTTGTGGGAGAACAACTCCATTTGGCTCACTAACTTCACACACCATCAGGCTTCCAAGCAGCTCTCAAGGAAACTCAGTTTTCACACTCTATGTTTCGTGCCCTTTGAGTGCATTATCTAGGAATGAACCTGGTAGAGCATCCCACACAAACGAATGCTCCACATGCGGGTTTCACATGCCACCAACTCCACATTCACAGGCAACTTCAGCTCCACAGCCATTTTCAGATAGCCCTCAATGCAAAGGCTCTAGACGCAAATATTGGTGTGAGAACTAATTCAATCAAGGAAACACTGCATGTTGGTGAAGGGCATACTGAAGAAGGATCAGCCGAGTGGTTCTTGTGGGAGAACAACTCTATTTGGCTCACTAACTTCACACACCATCAGGCTTCCAAGCAGCTCTCAAGGAAACTCAGTTTTCACACTCTATGCTTAGTGCCCTTTGAGTGCATTATCTAGGAATGAACCTGGTAGAGCATCCCACACAAACGAATTCTCCACATGCGGGTTTCACATGACCCCAACTCCACATTCACAGGCAACTTCAGCGCCACAGCCATTTTCAGATAGCCCTCGATTCAAAGGCTCTAGATGCAAATATTGGTGTTAGAACTAATTCAATCAAGGAAACACTGCATGTTGGTGAAGGGCATATTGAAGAAGGATCAGCCGAGTGGTTCTTGTGGGAGAACAACTCCATTTGGCTCACTAACTTCACACACCATCAGGCTGCCAAGCAGCTCTCAAGGAAACTCAGTTTTCACACTCTATGCTTAGTGCCCTTTAAAGGCCTAGCACTGAAATGAAGATTGGCGTGCATTACACAGAAACGAATGCTCCACATGCGGGTTTCACATGCCACCAACTCCACATTCACAGGCAACTTCAGCTCCACAGCCGTTTTCAGATAGCCCTCAATGCAAAGGCTCTAGACGCAAATATTGGTGTTAGAGCTAATTCAATCAAGGAAACACTGCATGTTGGTGAAGGGCATATTGAAGAAGGATCGGCCGAGAGGTTCTTGTGGGAGAACAACTCCATTTGGCTCACTAACTTCACACACCATCAGGCTTCCAAGCAGCTCTCAAGGAAACTCAGTTTTCACACTCTATGCTTAGTGCCCTTTGAGTGCATTATCTAGGAATGAACCTGGTAGAGCATCCCACACAAACGAATGCTCCACATGCGGGTTTCACATGCCACCAACTCCACATTCACAGGCAACTTCAGCTCCACAGCCATTTTCAGATAGCCCTCAATGCAAAGGCTCTAGACGCAAATATTGGTGTGAGAACTAATTCAATCAAGGAAACACTGCATGTTGGTGAAGGGCATACTGAAGAAGGATCAGCCGAGTGGTTCTTGTGGGAGAACAACTCTATTTGGCTCACTAACTTCACACACCATCAGGCTTCCAAGCAGCTCTCAAGGAAACTCAGTTTTCACACTCTATGCTTAGTGCCCTTTGAGTGCATTATCTAGGAATGAACCTGGTAGAGCATCCCACACAAACGAATTCTCCACATGCGGGTTTCACATGACCCCAACTCCACATTCACAGGCAACTTCAGCGCCACAGCCATTTTCAGATAGCCCTCGATTCAAAGGCTCTAGATGCAAATATTGGTGTTAGAACTAATTCAATCAAGGAAACACTGCATGTTGGTGAAGGGCATATTGAAGAAGGATCAGCCGAGTGGTTCTTGTGGGAGAACAACTCCATTTGGCTCACTAACTTCACACACCATCAGGCTGCCAAGCAGCTCTCAAGGAAACTCAGTTTTCACACTCTATGCTTAGTGCCCTTTAAAGGCCTAGCACTGAAATGAAGATTGGCGTGCATTACACAGAAACGAATGCTCCACATGCGGGTTTCACATGCCACCAACTCCACATTCACAGGCAACTTCAGCTCCACAGCCGTTTTCAGATAGCCCTCAATGCAAAGGCTCTAGACGCAAATATTGGTGTTAGAGCTAATTCAATCAAGGAAACACTGCATGTTGGTGAAGGGCATATTGAAGAAGGATCGGCCGAGAGGTTCTTGTGGGAGAACAACTCCATTTGGCTCACTAACTTCACACACCATCAGGCTTCCAAGCAGCTCTCAAGGAAACTCAGTTTTCACACTCTATGCTTAGTGCCCTTTGAGTGCATTATCTAGGAATGAACCTGGTAGAGCATCCCACACAAACGAATGCTCCACATGCGGGTTTCACATGCCACCAACTCCACATTCACAGGCAACTTCAGCTCCACAGCCATTTTCAGATAGCCCTCAATGCAAAGGCTGTAGACGCAAATATTGGTGTGAGAACTAATTCAATCAAGGAAACACTGCATGTTGGTGAAGGGCATACTGAAGAAGGATCAGCCGAGTGGTTCTTGTGGGAGAACAACTCTATTTGGCTCACTAACTTCACACACCATCAGGCTTCCAAGCAGCTCTCAAGGAAACTCAGTTTTCACACTCTATGCTTAGTGCCCTTTGAGTGCATTATCTAGGAATGAACCTGGTAGAGCATCCCACACAAACGAATTCTCCACATGCGGGTTTCACATGACCCCAACTCCACATTCACAGGCAACTTCAGCGCCACAGCCATTTTCAGATAGCCCTCGATTCAAAGGCTCTAGATGCAAATATTGGTGTTAGAACTAATTCAATCAAGGAAACACTGCATGTTGGTGAAGGGCATATTGAAGAAGGATCAGCCGAGTGGTTCTTGTGGGAGAACAACTCCATTTGGCTCACTAACTTCACACACCATCAGGCTGCCAAGCAGCTCTCAAGGAAACTCAGTTTTCACACTCTATGCTTAGTGCCCTTTAAAGGCCTAGCACTGAAATGAAGATTGGCGTGCATTACACAGAAACGAATGCTCCACATGCGGGTTTCACATGCCACCAACTCCACATTCACAGGCAACTTCAGCTCCACAGCCGTTTTCAGATAGCCCTCAATGCAAAGGCTCTAGACGCAAATATTGGTGTTAGAGCTAATTCAATCAAGGAAACACTGCATGTTGGTGAAGGGCATATTGAAGAAGGATCAGTTGCGTGGTTTTTGTGGGAGAACAACTCCATTTGGCTCACTAACTTCACACACCATCAGGCTTCCAAGCAGCTCTCAAGGAAACTCAGTTTTCACACTCTATGCTTAGTGCCCTTTGAGTGCATTATCTAGGAATGAACCTGGTAGAGCATCCCACACAAACGAATGCTCCACATGCGGGTTTCACATGCCACCAACTCCACATTCACAGGCAACTTCAGCGCCACAGCCTTTTTCAGATAGCCCTCAATGCAAAGGTTCTAGACGCAAATATTGGTGTTAGAGCTAATTCAATCAAGGAAACACTGCATGTTGGTGAAGGGCATATTGAAGAAGGATCAGCCGAGTGGTTCTTGTGGGAGAACTACTCCATTTGGCTCACTAACTTCACACACCATCAGGCTTCCAAGCAGCTCTCAAGCAAACTCAGTTTTCACACTCTATGCTTAGTGCCCTTTAAGAGCCTAGGACTGAAATGAAGCTTGGCGTGCATCCCACACAAACGAATGCTCCACATGCGGGTTTCACATGCCACCAACTCCACATTCACAGGCAACTTCAGCGCCACAGCCGTTTTCAGATAGCCCTCAATGCAAAGGCTCTAGACGCAAATATTGGTGTGAGAGCTAATTCAATCAAGGAAACACTGCATGTTGGTGAAGGGCATATTGAAGAAGGATCAGACGAGTGGTTCTTGTGGGAGAACAACTCTATTTGGCTCACTAACGTCACCCACCATCAGGCTTCCAAGCAGCTCTCCAGCAAACTCAGTTTTCACACTCTATGCTTAGTGCCCTTTAAGTGCCTAGGACTGAAATGAAGCTTGGCGTGCATCCCACACAAACGAATGCTCCACATGCGGGTTTCACATGCCACCAACTCCACATTCACAGGCAACTTCAGCTCCACAGCCATTTTCAGATAGCCCTCGATGCAAAGGCTCTAGACGCAAATATTGGTGTGAGAGCTAATTCAATCAAGGAAACACTGCATGTTGGTGAAGGGCATATTGAAGAAGGATCAGCCGAGTGGTTCTTGTGGGAGAACAACTCCATTTGGCTCACTAACTTCACACACCATCAGGCTTCCAAGCAGCTCTCAAGGAAACTCAGTTTTCACACTCTATGCTTAGTGCCCTTTGAGTGCATTATCTAGGAATGAACCTGGTAGAGCATCCCACACAAACGAATGCTCCACATGCGGGTTTCACATGCCACCAACTCCACATTCACAGGCAACTTCAGCGCCACAGCCGTTTTCAGATAGCCATCAATGCAAAGGCTCTAGACGCAAATATTGGTGTGAGAGCTAATTCAATCAAGGAAACACTGCATGTTGGTGAAGGGCATATTGAAGAAGGATCAGCCGAGTGGTTCTTGTGGGAGAACAACTCCATTTGGCTAACTAACTTCACACACCATCAGGCTGCCAAGCAGCTCTCAAGCAAACTCAGTTTTCACACTCTATGCTTAGTGCCCTTTGAGTGCATTATCTAGGAATGAACCTTGTAGAGCATCCCACACAAACGAATGCTCCACATGCGGGTTTCACATGCCACCAACTCCACATTCACAGGCAACTTCAGCTCCACAGCCATTTTCAGATAGCCCTCGATGCAAAGGCTCTAGACGCAAATATTGGTGTGAGAGCTAATTCAATCAAGGAAACACTGCATCCTGGTGAAGGGCATATTGAAGAAGGATCGGCCGAGAGGTTCTTGTGGGAGAACAACTCCATTTGGCTCTCTAACTTAACACACCATCAGGCTTCCAAGCAGCTCTCAAGGAAACTCAGTTTTCACACTCTATGCTTAGTGCCCTTTAAGTGCCTAGGACTGAAATGAAGCTTGGCGTGCATCCCACACAAACGAATGCTCCACATGTGGGTTTCACATGCCACCAACTCCACATTCACAGGCAACTTCAGCACCATAGCCTTTTTTCAGATAGCCCTCAATGCCAAGGCTCTAGACGCAAATATTGGTGTGAGAGCTAATTCAATCAAGGAAACACTGCATGTTGGTGAAGGGCATATTGAAGAAGGATCAGCCGAGTGGTTCTTGTGGGAGAACAACTCCATTTGGCTCACTAATTTGACACACCATCAGGCTTCCAAGCAGCTCTCAAGGAAACTCAGTTTTCACACTCTATGCTTAGTGCCCCTTGAGTGCATTATATAGGAATGAACCTGCTAGAGCATCCCACACAAACGAATGCTCCACATGCGGGTTTCACATGACCCCAACTCCACATTCACAGGCAACTTCAGCGCCACAGCCGTTTTCAGATAGCCCTCAATGCAAAGGCTCTAGACGCAAATATTGGTGTGAGAGCTAATTCAATCAAGGAAACACTGCATGTTGGTGAAGGGCATATTGAAGAAGGATCAGGACAGCGGTTTTTGTGGGAGAACAACTCCATTTGGCTCACTAACTTCACACACCATCAGGCTTCCAAGCAGCTCTCAAGGAAACTCAGTTTTCACACTCTATGCTTAGTGCCCTTTAAGTGCCTAGGACTGAAAGGAAGCTTGGAGTGCATGCCACACAAACGAATGCTCCACATGCGGGTTTCACATGCCACCAACTCCACATTCACAGGCAACTTCAGCGCCACAGCCGTTTTCAGATAGCCCTCAATGCAAAGGCTCTAGACGCATATATTGGTGTGAGAGCTAATTCAATCAAGGAAACACTGCATGTTGGTGAAGGGCATATTGAAGAAGGATCAGCTGAGTGGTTCTTGTGGGAGAACAACTCCATTTGGCTCACTAACTTCACACACCATCAGGCTTCCAAGCAGCTCTCAAGGAAACTCAGTTTTCACACTCTATGTTTCGTGCCCTTTGAGTGCATTATCTAGGAATGAACCTGGTAGAGCATCCCACAGAAACGAATGCTCCACATGCGGGTTTCACATGCCACCAACTCCACATTCACAGGCAACTTCAGCTCCACAGCCATTTTCAGATAGCCCTCAATGCAAAGGCTCTAGACGCAAATATTCGTGTGAGAACTAATTCAATCAAGGAAACACTGCATGTTGGTGAAGGGCATACTGAAGAAGGATCAGCCGAGTGGTTCTTGTGGGAGAACAACTCTATTTGGCTCACTAACTTCACACACCATCAGGCTTCCAAGCAGCTCTCAAGGAAACTCAGTTTTCACACTCTATGCTTAGTGCCCTTTGAGTGCATTATCTAGGAATGAACCTGGTAGAGCATCCCACACAAACGAATTCTCCACATGCGGGTTTCACATGACCCCAACTCCACATTCACAGGCAACTTCAGCTCCACAGCCATTTTCAGATAGCCCTCGATGCAAAGGCTCTAGATGCAAATATTGGTGTTAGAACTAATTCAATCAAGGAAACACTGCATGTTGGTGAAGGGCATATTGAAGAAGGATCAGCCGAGTGGTTCTTGTGGGAGAACAACTCCATTTGGCTCACTAACTTCACACACCATCAGGCTGCCAAGCAGCTCTCAAGGAAACTCAGTTTTCACACTCTATGCTTAGTGCCCTTTAAAGGCCTAGCACTGAAATGAAGATTGGCGTGCATTACACAGAAACGAATGCTCCACATGCGGGTTTCACATGCCACCAACTCCACATTCACAGGCAACTTCAGCGCCACAGCCGTTTTCAGATAGCCCTCAATGCAAAGGCTCTAGACGCAAATATTGGTGTGAGAGCTAATTCAATCAAGGAAACACTGCATGTTGGTGAAGGGCATATTGAAGAAGGATCAGTTGCGTGGTTTTTGTGGGAGAACAACTCCATTTGGCTCACTAACTTCACACACCATCTGGCTTCCAAGCAGCTCTCAAGGAAACTCAGTTTTCACACTCTATGCTTAGTGCCCTTTGAGTGCCTAGCACTGAAATGAAGATTGGCGTGCATCCCACACAAACGAATGCTCCACATGCGGGTTTCACATGCCACCAACTCCACATTCACAGGCAACTTCAGCTCCACAGCCATTTTCAGATAGCCCTCGATGCAAAGGCTCTAGACGCAAATATTGGTGTTAGAGCTAATTCAATCAAGGAAACACTGCATGTTGGTGAAGGGCATATTGAAGAAGGATCAGACGAGTGGTTCTTGTGGGAGAAAACTCCATTTATCTCACTAACTTCACACACCATCAGGCTTCCAAGCAGCTCTCAAGGAAACTCAGTTTTCACACTCTATGCTTAGTGCCCTTTGAGTGCATTATCTAGGAATGAACCTGGTAGAGCATCCCACACAAACGAATGCTCCACATGCGGGTTTCACATGCCACCAACTCCACATTCACAGGCAAATTCAGCGCCACAGCCGTTTTCAGATAGGCCTTAATGCAAAGGCTCTAGACGCAAATATTGGTGTGAGAGCTAATTCAATCAAGGAAACACTGCATGTTGGTGAAGGGCATATTGAAGAAGGATCAGCCGAGTGGTTCTTGTGGGAGAACAACTCCATTTGGCTCACTAACTTCACACACCATCAGGCTTCCAAGCAGCTCTCAAGGAAACTCAGTTTTCACACTCTATGCTTAGTGCCCTTTAAAGGCCTAGCACTGAAATGAAGATTGGCGTGCATTACACAGAAACGAATGCTCCACATGCGGGTTTCACATGCCACCAACTCCACATTCACAGGCAACTTCAGCTCCACAGCCATTTTCAGATAGCCCTCGATGCAAAGGCTCTAGACGCAAATATTGGTGTGAGAGCTAATTCAATCAAGGAAACACTGCATGTTGGTGAAGGGCATATTGAAGAAGGATCAGCCGAGTGGTTCTTGTGGGAGAACAACTCCATTTGGCTCACTAACTTCACACACCATCAGGCTTCCAAGCAGCTCTCAAGGAAACTCAGTTTTCACACTCTAGGCTTAGTGCCCTTTGAGTGCCTAGGACTGAAATGAAGCTTGGTGAGCATCCCACACAAACGAATGCTCCACATGCGGGTTTCACATGCCACCAACTCCACATTCACAGGCAACTTCAGCTCCACAGCCATTTTCAGATAGCCCTCAATGCAAATGCTCTAGACGCAAATGTTGGTGTGAGAACTAATTCAATCAAGGAAACACTGCATGTTGGTGAAGGGCATATTGAAGAAGGATCAGCCGAGTGGTTGTTGTGGGAGAACAACTCTATTTGGCTCACTAACTTCACCCACCATCAGGCTTCCAAGCAGCTCTCCAGCAAACTCAGTTTTCACACTCTATGCTTAGTGCCCTTTAAGTGCCTAGGACTGAAATGAAGCTTGGCGTGCATCCCACACAAACGAATGCTCCACATGCGGGTTTCACATGCCACCAACTCCACATTCACAGGCAAATTCAGCGCCACAGCCGTTTTCAGATAGCCCTCAATGCAAAGGCTCTAGAGGCAAATATTGGTGTGAGAGCTAATTCAATCAAGGAAACACTGCATGTTGGTGAAGGGCATATTGAAGAAGGATCAGCCGAGTGGTTCTTGTGGGAGAACAACTCCATTTGGCTCACTAACTTCACACACCATCAGGCTTCCAAGCAGCTCTCAAGGAAACTCAGTTTTCACACTCTATGCTTAGTGCCCTTTGAGTGCCTAGGACTGAAGTGAAGCTTGATGAGCATCCCACACAAACGAATGCTCCACATGCGGGTTTCACATGCCACCAACTCCACATTCACAGGCAACTTCAGCTCCACAGCCATTTTCAGATAGCCCTCGATGCAAAGGCTCTAGACGCAAATATTGGTGTGAGAGCTAATTCAATCAAGGAAACACTGCATGTTGGTGAAGGGCATATTGAAGAAGGATCAGCCGAGTGGTTCTTGTGGGAGAACAACTCCATTTGGCTCACTAACTTCACACACCATCAGGCTTCCAAGCAGCTCTCAAGGAAACTCAGTTTTCACACTCTATGCTTAGTGCCCTTTGAGTGCATTATCTAGGAATGAACCTGGTAGAGCATCCCACACAAACGAATGCTCCACATGCGGGTTTCACATGCCACCAACTCCACATTCACAGGCAGCTTCAGCGCCACAGCCGTTTTCAGATAGCCCTCAATGCAAAGGCTCTAGACGCAAATATTGGTGTGAGAGCTAATTCAATCAAGGAAACACTGCATGTTGGTGAAGGGCATATTGAAGAAGGATCAGCCGAGTGGTTCTTGTGGGAGAACAACTCCATTTGGCTCACTAACTTCACACACCATCAGGCTTCCAAGCAGCTCTCAAGGAAACTCAGTTTTCACACTCTATGCTTAGTGCCCTTTGAGTGCATTATCTAGGAATGAACCTGGTAGAGCATCCCACACAAACGAATGCTCCACATGCGGGTTTCACATGCCACCAACTCCACATTCACAGGCAACTTCAGCTCCACAGCCGTTTTCAGATAGCCATCAATGCAAAGGCTCTAGACGCAAATATTGGTGTGAGAGCTAATTCAATCAAGGAAACACTGCATGTTGGTGAAGGGCATATTGAAGAAGGATCAGCCGAGTGGTTCTTGTGGGAGAACAACTCCATTTGGCTCACTAACTTCACACACCATCAGGCTTCCAAGCAGCTCTCAAGCAAACTCAGTTTTCACACTCTATGCTTAGTGCCCTTTGAGTGCATTATCTAGGAATGAACCTTGTAGAGCATCCCACACAAACGAATGCTCCACATGCGGGTTTCACATGCCACCAACTCCACATTCACAGGCAACTTCAGCTCCACAGCCATTTTCAGATAGCCCTCGATGCAAAGGCTCTAGACGCAAATATTGGTGTGAGAGCTAATTCAATCAAGGAAACACTGCATGTTGGTGAAGGGCATATTGAAGAAGGATCAGGAGAGCGGTTTTTGTGGGAGAACAACTCCATTTGGCTCACTAACTTCACACACCATCAGGCTTCCAAGCAGCTCTCAAGGAAACTCAGTTTTCACACTCTAGGCTTAGTGCCCTTTAAGTGCCTAGGACTGAAAGGAAGCTTGGAGTGCATGCCACACAAACGAATGCTCCACATGCGGGTTTCACATGCCACCAACTCCACATTCACAGGCAACTTCAGCGCCACAGCCGTTTTCAGATAGCCCTCAATGCAAAGGCTCTAGACGCAAATATTGGTGTGAGAGCTAATTCAATCAAGGAAACACTGCATGTTGGTGAAGGGCATATTGAAGAAGGATCAGCTGAGTGGTTCTTGTGGGAGAACAACTCCATTTGGCTCACTAACTTCACACACCATCAGGCTTCCAAACAGCTCTCAAGGAAACTCAGTTTTCACAATCTATGTTTCGTGCCCTTTGAGTGCATTATCTAGGAATGAACCTGGTAGAGCATCCCACACAAACGAATGCTCCACATGCGGGTTTCACATGCCACCAACTCCACATTCACAGGCAACTTCAGCTCCACAGCCATTTTCAGATAGCCCTCAATGCAAAGGATCTAGACGCAAATATTGGTGTGAGAACTAATTCAATCAAGGAAACACTGCATGTTGGTGAAGGGCATACTGAAGAAGGATCAGCCGAGTGGTTCTTGTGGGAGAACAACTCTATTTGGCTCACTAACTTCACACACCATCAGGCTTCCAAGCAGCTCTCAAGGAAATTCAGTTTTCACACTCTATGCTTAGTGCCCTTTGAGTGCATTATCTAGGAATGAACCTGGTAGAGCATCCCACACAAACGAATGCTCCACATGCGGGTTTCACATGCCACCAACTCCACATTCACAGGCAAATTCAGCGCCACAGCCGTTTTCAGATAGCCCTCAATGCAAAGGCTCTAGACGCAAATATTGGTGTGAGAGCTAATTCAATCAAGGCAACACCGCATGTTGGTGAAGGGCATATTGAAGAAGGATCAGCCGAGTGGTTCTTGCGGGAGAACAACTCCATTTGGCTCACTAACTTCACACACCATCAGGCTTCCAAGCAGCTCTCAAGCAAACTCAGTTTTCACACTCTATGCTTAGTGCCCTTTAAGTGCCTAGGACTGAAATGAAGCTTGGCGTGCATCCCACACAAACGAATGCTCCACATGCGGGTTTCACATGCCACCAACTCCACATTCACAGGCAACTTCAGCGCCACAGCCGTTTTCAGATAGCCCTCAATGCAAAGGCTCTAGACGGAAATATTGGTGTGAGAGCTAATTAAATCAAGGAAACACTGCATGTTGGTGAAGGGCATATTGAAGAAGGATCAGCCGAGTGGTTCTTGTGGGAGAACAACTCCATTTGGCTCACTAACTTCACACACCATCAGGCTTCCAAGCAGCTCTCAAGGAAACTCAGTTTTCACACTCTATGCTTAGTGCCCTTTGAGTGCATTATCTAGGAATGAAACTGGTAGAGCATCCCACACAAACGAATGCTCCACATGCGGGTTTCACATGCCACCAACTCCACATTCACAGGCAACTTCAGCGCCATAGCCGTTTTCAGATAGCCCTCAATGCAAAGGCTCTAGACGCAAATATTGGTGTGAGAGCTAATTCAATCAAGGAAACACTGCATGTTGGTGAAGGGCATATTGAAGAAGGATCAGCCGAGTGGTTCTTGTGGGAGAACAACTCCATTTGGCTCACTAACTTCACAAACCATCAGGCTTCCAAGCTGCTCTCAAGGAAACTCAGTTTTCACACTCTATGCTTAGTGCCCTTTGAGTGCATTATCTAGGAATGAACCTGGTAGAGCATCCCACACAAACGAATGCTCCACATGCGGGTTTCACATGCCACCAACTCCACATTCACAGGCAACTTCAGCGCCACAGTCGTTTTCAGATAGCCCTCAATGCAAAGGCTCTAGAGGCAAATATTGGTGTGAGAGCTAATTCAATCAAGGAAACACTGCATGTTGGTGAAGGGCATATTGAAGAAGGATCAGCCGAGTGGTTCTTGTGGGAGAACAACTCCATTTGGCTCACTAACTTCACACACCATCAGGCTGCCAAGCAGCTCTCAAGGAAACTCAGTTTTCACACTCTATGCTTAGTGCCCTTTGAGTGCATTTTCTAGGTATGAACCTGGTAGAGCATCCCACACAAACGAATGCTCCACATGCGTTTTTCACATGCCACCAACTCCACATTCACAGGCAACTTCAGCGCCACAGCCATTTTCAGATAGCCCTCAATGCAAAGGCTCTAGACGCAAATATTGGTGTGAGAGCTAATTCAATCAAGGAAACACTGCATGTTGGTGAAGGGCATATTGAAGAAGGATCAGCCGAGTGGTTGTTGTGGGAGAACAACTCCATTTGGCTCACTAACTTCACACACCATCAGGCTTCCAAGCAGCTCTCAAGCAACCTCAGTTTTCACACTCTATGCTTAGTGCCCTTTAAGTGCCTAGGAATGAAATGAAGCTTGGCGTGCATCCCACACAAACGAATGCTCCACATGCGGGTTTCACATGCCACCAACTCCACATTCACAGGCAACTTCAGCACCACAGTTGTTTTCAGATAGCCCTGAATGCAAAGGCTCTAGAGACAAATATTGGTGTGAGAGCTAATTCAATCAAGGAAACACTGCATGTTGGTGAAGGGCATATTGAAGAAGGATCAGCCGAGTGGTTCTTGTGGGAGAACAACTCCATTTGGCTCACTAACTTCACACACCATCAGGCTTCCAAGCAGCTCTCAAGCAAACTCAGTTTTCACACTCTATGCTTAGTGCCCTTTAAGTGCCTAGGACTGAAATGAAGCTTGGCGTGCATCCCACACAAACGAATGCTCCACATGCGGGTTTCACATGCCACCAACTCCACATTCACAGGCAACTTCAGCGCCACAGCCGTTTTCAGATAGCCCTCAATGCAAAGGCTCTAGACGCAAATATTGGTGTGAGAGCTAATTCAATCAAGGAAACACTGCATGTTGGTGAAGGGCATATTGAAGAAGGATCAGCCGAGTGGTTCTTGTGGGAGAACAACTCCATTTGGCTCACTAACTTCACACACCATCAGGCTGCCAAGCAGCTCTCAAGCAAACTCAGTTTTCACACTCTATGCTTAGTGCCCTTTAAGTGCCTAGGAATGAAATGAAGCTTGGCGTGCATCCCACACAAACGAATGCTCCACATGCGGGTTTCACATGCCACCAACTCCACATTCACAGGCAACTTCAGCACCACAGTTGTTTTCAGATAGCCCTGAATGCAAAGGCTCTAGAGACAAATATTGGTGTGAGAGCTAATTCAATCAAGGAAACACTGCATGTTGGTGAAGGGCATATTGAAGAAGGATCAGCCGAGTGGTTCTTGTGGGAGAACAACTCCATTTGGCTCACTAACTTCACACACCATCAGGCTGCCAAGCAGCTCTCAAGGAAACTCAGTTTTCACACTCTATGTTTCGTGCCCTTTGAGTGCATTATCTAGGAATGAACCTGGTAGAGCATCCCACACAAAAGAATGCTCCACATGCGGGTTTCACATGCCACCAACTCCACATTCACAGGCAACTTCAGCGCCACAGGCGTTTTCAGATAGCCCTCAATGCAAAGGCTCTAGACGCAAATATTGGTGTTAGAGCTAATTCAATCAAGGAAACACTGCATGTTGGTGAAGGGCATATTGAAGAAGGATCAGCCGAGTGGTTCTTGTGGGAGAACAACTCCATTTGGCTCACTAACTTCACACACCATCAGGCTGCCAAGCAGCTCTCAAGGAAACTCAGTTTTCACACTCTATGCTTAGTGCCCTTTAAAGGCCTAGCACTGAAATGAAGATTGGCGTGCATTACACAGAAACGAATGCTCCACATGCGGGTTTCACATGCCACCAACTCCACATTCACAGGCAACTTCAGCGCCACAGCCGTTTTCAGATAGCCCTCAATGCAAAGGCTCTAGACGCAAATATTGGTGTGAGAGCTAATTCAATCAAGGAAACACTGCATGTTGGTGAAGGGCATATTGAAGAAGGATCAGACGAGTGGTTCTTGTGGGAGAACAACTCCATTTGGCTCACTAACTTCACACACCATCAGGCTTCCAAGCAGCTCTCAAGGAAACTCAGTTTTCACACTCTATGCTTAGTGCCCTTTGAGTGCATTATCTAGGAATGAACCTGGTAGAGCATCCCACACAAACGAATGCTCCACATGCGGGTTTCACATGCCACCAACTCCACATTCACAGGCAACTTCAGCGCCACAGCCGTTTTCAGATAGCCCACAATGCAAAGGCTCTAGACGCAAATATTGGTGTTAGAGCTAATTCAATCAAGGAAACACTGCATGTTGGTGAAGGGCATATTGAAGAAGGATCAGCCGAGTGGTTCTTGTGGGAGAACAACTCCATTTGGCTCACTAACTTCACACACCATCAGGCTTCCAAGCAGCTCTCAAGGAAACTCAGTTTTTACACTCTATGCTTAGTGCCCTTTGAGTGCCTAGCACTGAAATGAAGATTGGCGTGCATCCCACAGAAACGAATGCTCCACATGCGGGTTTCACATGCCACCAACTCCACATTCACAGGCAACTTCAGCGCCACAGCCATTTTCAGATAGCCCTCGATGCAAAGGCTCTAGACGCAAATATTGGTGTTAGACTTAATTCAATCAAGGAAACACTGCATGTTGGTGAAGGGCATATTGAAGAAGGATCAGCCGAGTGGTTCTTGTGGGAGAACAACTCCATTTGGCTCACTAACTTCACACACCATCAGGCTTCCAAGCAGCTCTCAAGCAAACTCAGTTTTCACACTCTATGCTTAGTGCCCTTTAAGTGCCTAGGACTGAAATGAAGCTTGGCGTGCATCCCACACAAACGAATGCTCCACATGCGGGTTTCACATGCCACCAACTCCACATTCACAGGCAACTTCAGCGCCACAGCCGTTTTCAGATAGCCCTCAATGCAAAGGCTCTAGACGCAAATATTGGTGTGAGAGCTAATTCAATCAAGGAAACACTGCATGTTGGTGAAGGGCATATTGAAGAAGGATCAGACGAGTGGTTCTTGTGGGAGAACAACTCCATTTGGCTCACTAACTTCACACACCATCAGGCTTCCAAGCAGCTCTCAAGGAAACTCAGTTTTCACACTCTATGCTTAGTGCCCTTTGAGTGCCTAGGACTGAAATGAAGCTTGATGAGCATCCCACACAAACGAGTGCTCCACATGCGGGTTTCACATGCCACCAACTCCACATTCACAGGCAACTTCAGCTCCACAGCCATTTTCAGATAGCCCTCGATGCAAACGCTCTAGACGCAAATATTGGTGTTAGAGCTAATTCAATCAAGGAAACACTGCATGTTGGTGAAGGGCATATTGAAGAAGGATCAGCCGAGTGGTTCTTGTGGGAGAAAACTCCATTTATCTCACTAACTTCACACACCATCAGGCTTCCAAGCAGCTCTCAAGGAAACTCAGTTTTCACACTCTATGCTTAGTGCCCTTTGAGTGCATTATCTAGGAATGAACCTGGTAGAGCATCCCACACAAACGAATGCTCCACATGCGGGTTTCACATGCCACCAACTCCACATTCACAGGCAGCTTCAGCGCCACAGCCGTTTTCAGATAGGCCTTAATGCAAAGGCTCTAGAGGCAAATATTGGTGTGAGAGCTAATTCAATCAAGGAAACACTGCATGTTGGTGAAGGGCATATTGAAGAAGAATCAGCCGAGTGGTTCTTGTGGGAGAACAACTCCATTTGGCTCACTAACTTCACACACCATCAGGCTTCCAAGCAGCTCTCAAGGAAACTCAGTTTTCACACTCTATGCTTAGTGCCCTTTGAGTGCCTAGGACTGAAATGAAGCTTGATGAGCATCCCACACAAACGAGTGCTCCACATGCGGGTTTCACATGCCACCAACTCCACATTCACAGGCAACTTCAGCTCCACAGCCATTTTCAGATAGCCCTCGATGCCAACGGTCTAGACGCAAATATTGGTGTTAGAGCTAATTCAATCAAGGAAACACTGCATGTTGGTGAAGGGCATATTGAAGAAGGATCAGCCGAGTGGTTCTTGTGGGAGAAAACTCCATTTATCTCACTAACTTCACACACCATCAGGCTTCCAAGCAGCTCTCAAGGAAACTCAGTTTTCACACTCTATGCTTAGTGCCCTTTAAAGTCCTAGCACTGAAATGAAGATTGGCGTGCATTACACAGAAACGAATGCTCCACATGCGGGTTTCACATGCCACCAACTCCACATTCACAGGCAACTTCAGCTCCACAGCCATTTTCAGATAGCCCTCGATGCAAAGGCTCTAGACGCAAATATTGGTGTGAGAGCTAATTCAATCAAGGAAACACTGCATGTTGGTGAAGGGCATATTGAAGAAGGATCAGCCGAGTGGTTCTTGTGGGAGAACAACTCCATTTGGCTCACTAACTTCACACACCATCAGGCTTCCAAGCAGCTCTCAAGGAAACTCAGTTTTCACACTCTAGGCTTAGTGCCCTTTGAGTGCCTAGGACTGAAATGAAGCTTGGTGAGCATCCCACACAAACGAATGCTCCACATGCGGGTTTCACATGCCACCAACTCCACATTCACAGGCAACTTCAGCGCCACAGCCATTTTCAGATAGCCCTCAATGCAAAGGCTCTAGACGCAAATGTTGGTGTGAGAACTAATTCAATCAAGGAAACACGGCATGTTGGTGAAGGGCATATTGAAGAAGGATCAGCCGAGTGGTTCTTGTGGGAGAACAACTCTATTTGGCTCACTAACTTCACACACCATCAGGCTTCCAAGCAGCTCTCCAGCAAACTCAGTTTTCACACTCTATGCTTAGTGCCCTTTAAGTGCCTAGGACTGAAATGAAGCTTGGCGTGCATCCCACACAAACGAATGCTCCACATGCGGGTTTCACATGAAACCAACTCCACATTCACAGGCAAATTCAGCGCCACAGCCGTTTTCAGATAGCCCTCAATGCAAAGGCTCTAGAGGCAAATATTGGTGTGAGAGCTAATTCAATCAAGGAAACACTGCATGTTGGTGAAGGGCATATTGAAGAAGGATCAGCCGAGTGGTTCTTGTGGGAGAACAACTCCATTTGGCTCACTAACTTCACACACCATCAGGCTTCCAAGCAGCTCTCAAGGAAACTCAGTTTTCACACTCTATGCTTAGTGCCCTTTGAGTGCCTAGGACTGAAGTGAAGCTTGATGAGCATCCCACACAAACGAATGCTCCACATGCGGGTTTCACATGCCACCAACTCCACATTCACAGGCAACTTCAGCTCCACAGCCATTATCAGATAGCCCTCGATGCAAAGGCTCTAGACGCAAATATTGGTGTGAGAGCTAATTCAATCAAGGAAACACTGCATGTTGGTGAAGGGCATATTGAAGAAGGATCAGCCGAGTGGTTGTTGTGGGAGAACAACTCCATTTGGCTCACTAACTTCACACACCATCAGGCTGCCAAGCAGCTCTCAAGGAAACTCAGTTTTCACACTCTATGCTTAGTGCCCTTTGAGTGCATTATCTAGGATTGAACCTGGTAGAGCATCCCACACAAACGAATGCTCCACATGCGGGTTTCACATGCCACCAACTCCACATTCACAGGCAGCTTCAGCGCCACAGCCGTTTTCAGATAGCCCTCAATGCAAAGGCTCTAGACGCAAATATTGGTGTGAGAGCTAATTCAATCAAGGAAACACTGCATGTTGGTGAAGGGCATATTGAAGAAGGATCAGACGAGTGGTTCTTGTGGGAGAACAACTCCATTTGGCTCACTAACTTCACACACCATCAGGCTGCCAAGCAGCTCTCAAGCAAACTCAGTTTTCACACTCTATGCTTAGTGCCCTTTGAGTGCATTATCTAGGAATGAACCTTGTAGAGCATCCCACACAAACGAATGCTCCACATGCGGGTTTCACATGCCACCAACTCCACATTCACAGGCAACTTCAGCTCCACAGCCATTTTCAGATAGCCCTCGATGCAAAGGCTCTAGACGCAAATATTGGTGTGAGAGCTAATTCAATCAAGGAAACACTGCATCCTGGTGAAGGGCATATTGAAGAAGGATCGGCCGAGTGGTTCTTGTGGGAGAACAACTCCATTTGGCTCTCTAACTTAACACACCATCAGGCTTCCAAGCAGCTCTCAAGGAAACTCAGTTTTCACACTCTATGCTTAGTGCCCTTTAAGTGCCTAGGACTGAAATGAAGCTTGGCGTGCATCCCACACAAACGAATGCTCCACATGTGGGTTTCACATGCCACCAACTCCACATTCACAGGCAACTTCAGCACCACAGCCGTTTTCAGATAGCCCTCAATGCCAAGGCTCTAGACGCAAATATTGGTGTGAGAGCTAATTCAATCAAGGAAACACTGCATGTTGGTGAAGGGCATATTGAAGAAGGATCAGCAGAGTGGTTCTTGTGGGAGAACAACTCCATTTGGCTCACTAATTTGACACACCATCAGGCTTCCAAGCAGCTCTCAAGGAAACTCAGTTTTCACACTCTATGCTTAGTGCCCCTTGAGTGCATTATATAGGAATGAACCTGCTAGAGCATCCCACACAAATGAATGCTCCACATGCGGGTTTCACATGACCCCAACTCCACATTCACAGGCAACTTCAGCGCCACAGCCGTTTTCAGATAGCCCTCAATGCAAAGGCTCTAGACGCAAATATTGGTGTGAGAGCTAATTCAATCAAGGAAACACTGCATGTTGGTGAAGGGCATATTGAAGAAGGATCAGGAGAGCGGTTTTTGTGGGAGAACAACTCCATTTGGCTCATTAACTTCACACACCATCAGGCTTCCAAGCAGCTCTCAAGGAAACTCAGTTTTCACACTCTATGCTTAGTGCCCTTTAAGTGACTAGGACTGAAAGGAAGCTTGGAGTGCATGCCACAGAAACGAATGCTCCACATGCGGGTTTCACATGCCACCAACTCCACATTCACAGGCAACTTCAGCGCCACAGCCGTTTTCAGATAGCCCTCAATGCAAAGGCTCTAGACGCAAATATTGGTGTGAGAGCTAATTCAATCAAGGAAACACTGCATGTTGGTGAAGGGCATATTGAAGAAGGATCAGCTGAGTGGTTCTTGTGGGAGAACAACTCCATTTGGCTCACTAACTTCACACACCATCAGGCTTCCAAGCAGCTCTCAAGGAAACTCAGTTTTCACACTCTATGCTTAGTGCCCTTTGAGTGCATTATCTAGGAATGAACCTGGTAGAGCATCCCACACAAACGAATGCTCCACATGCGGGTTTCACATGCCACCAACTCCACATTCACAGGCAAATTCAGCGCCACAGCCGTTTTCAGATAGCCCTCAATGCAAAGGCTCTAGACGCAAATATTGGTGTGAGAGCTAATTCAATCAAGGCAACACCGCATGTTGGTGAAGGGCATATTGAAGAAGGATCAGCCGAGTGGTTCTTGCGGGAGAACAACTCCATTTGGCTCACTAACTTCACACACCATCAGGCTTCCAAGCAGCTCTCAAGCAAACTCAGTTTTCACACTCTATGCTTAGTGCCCTTTAAGTGCCTAGGACTGAAATGAAGCTTGGCGTGCATCCCACACAAACGAATGCTCCACATGCGGGTTTCACATGCCACCAACTCCACATTCACAGGCAACTTCAGCGCCACAGCCATTTTCAGATAGCCCTCAATGCAAAGGCTCTAGACGCAAATATTGGTGTGAGAACTAATTCAATCAAGGAAACACTGCATGTTGGTGAAGGGCATACTGAAGAAGGATCAGCCGAGTGGTTCTTGTGGGAGAACAACTCTATTTGGCTCACTAACTTCACACACCATCAGGCTTCCAAGCAGCTCTCAAGGAAACTCAGTTTTCACACTCTATGCTTAGTGCCCTTTGAGTGCATTATCTAGGAATGAACCTGGTAGAGCATCCCACACAAACGAATGCTCCACATGCGGGTTTCACATGCCACCAACTCCACATTCACAGGCAAATTCAGCGCCACAGCCGTTTTCAGATAGCCCTCAATGCAAAGGCTCTAGACGCAAATATTGGTGTGAGAGCTAATTCAATCAAGGCAACACCGCATGTTGGTGAAGGGCATATTGAAGAAGGATCAGCCGAGTGGTCCTTGCGGGAGAACAACTCCATTTGGCTCACTAACTTCACACACCATCAGGCTTCCAAGCAGCTCTCAAGCAAACTCAGTTTTCACACTCTATGCTTAGTGCCCTTTAAGTGCCTAGGACTGAAATGAAGCTTGGCGTGCATCCCACACAAACGAATGCTCCACATGCGGGTTTCACATGCCACCAACTCCACATTCACAGGCAACTTCAGCGCCACAGCCGTTTTCAGATAGCCCTCAATGCAAAGGCTCTAGACGGAAATATTGGTGTGAGAGCTAATTCAATCAAGGAAACACTGCATGTTGGTGAAGGGCATATTGAAGAAGGATCAGCCGAGTGGTTGTTGTGGGAGAACAACTCCATTTGGCTCACTAACTTCACACACCATCAGGCTTCCAAGCAGCTCTCAAGGAAACTCAGTTTTCACACTCTATGCTTAGTGCCCTTTGAGTGCATTATCTAGGAATGAACCTGGTAGAGCATCCCACACAAACGAATGCTCCACATGCGGGTTTCACATGCCACCAACTCCACATTCACAGGCAACTTCAGCGCCATAGCCGTTTTCAGATAGCCCTCAATGCAAAGGCTCTAGACGCAAATATTGGTGTGAGAGCTAATTCAATCAAGGAAACACTGCATGTTGGTGAAGGGCATATTGAAGAAGGATCAGGAGAGCGGTTTTTGTGGGAGAACAACTCCATTTGGCTCATTAACTTCACACACCATCAGGCTTCCAAGCAGCTCTCAAGGAAACTCAGTTTTCACACTCTATGCTTAGTGCCCTTTGAGTGCATTATCTAGGAATGAACCTGGTAGAGCATCCCACACAAACGAATGCTCCACATGCGGGTTTCACATGCCACCAACTCCACATTCACAGGCAACTTCAGCGCCACAGCCGTTTTCAGATAGCCCTCAATGCAAAGGCTCTAGACGCAAATATTGGTGTGAGAGCTAATTCAATCAAGGAAACACTGCATGTTGGTGAAGGGCATATTGAAGAAGGATCAGCTGAGTGGTTCTTGTGGGAGAACAACTCCATTTGGCTCACTAACTTCACACACCATCAGGCTTCCAAGCAGCTCTCAAGGAAACTCAGTTTTCACACTCTATGTTTCGTGCCCTTTGAGTGCATTATCTAGGAATGAACCTGGTAGAGCATCCCACACAAACGAATGCTCCACATGCGGGTTTCACATGCCACCAACTCCACATTCACAGGCAAATTCAGCGCCACAGCCGTTTTCAGATAGCCCTCAATGCAAAGGCTCTAGACGCAAATATTGGTGTGAGAGCTAATTCAATCAAGGCAACACCGCATGTTGGTGAAGGGCATATTGAAGAAGGATCAGCCGAGTGGTTCTTGCGGGAGAACAACTCCATTTGGCTCACTAACTTCACACACCATCAGGCTTCCAAGCAGCTCTCAAGCAAACTCAGTTTTCACACTCTATGCTTAGTGCCCTTTAAGTGCCTAGGACTGAAATGAAGCTTGGCGTGCATCCCACACAAACGAATGCTCCACATGCGGGTTTCACATGCCACCAACTCCACATTCACAGGCAACTTCAGCGCCACAGCCATTTTCAGATAGCCCTCAATGCAAAGGCTCTAGACGCAAATATTGGTGTGAGAACTAATTCAATCAAGGAAACACTGCATGTTGGTGAAGGGCATACTGAAGAAGGATCAGCCGAGTGGTTCTTGTGGGAGAACAACTCTATTTGGCTCACTAACTTCACACACCATCAGGCTTCCAAGCAGCTCTCAAGGAAACTCAGTTTTCACACTCTATGCTTAGTGCCCTTTGAGTGCATTATCTAGGAATGAACCTGGTAGAGCATCCCACACAAACGAATGCTCCACATGCGGGTTTCACATGCCACCAACTCCACATTCACAGGCAAATTCAGCGCCACAGCCGTTTTCAGATAGCCCTCAATGCAAAGGCTCTAGACGCAAATATTGGTGTGAGAGCTAATTCAATCAAGGCAACACCGCATGTTGGTGAAGGGCATATTGAAGAAGGATCAGCCGAGTGGTTCTTGCGGGAGAACAACTCCATTTGGCTCACTAACTTCACACACCATCAGGCTTCCAAGCAGCTCTCAAGCAAACTCAGTTTTCACACTCTATGCTTAGTGCCCTTTAAGTGCCTAGGACTGAAATGAAGCTTGGCGTGCATCCCACACAAACGAATGCTCCACATGCGGGTTTCACATGCCACCAACTCCACATTCACAGGCAACTTCAGCGCCACAGCCGTTTTCAGATAGCCCTCAATGCAAAGGCTCTAGACGGAAATATTGGTGTGAGAGCTAATTCAATCAAGGAAACACTGCATGTTGGTGAAGGGCATATTGAAGAAGGATCAGCCGAGTGGTTGTTGTGGGAGAACAACTCCATTTGGCTCACTAACTTCACACACCATCAGGCTTCCAAGCAGCTCTCAAGGAAACTCAGTTTTCACACTCTATGCTTAGTGCCCTTTGAGTGCATTATCTAGGAATGAAACTGGTAGAGCATCCCACACAAACGAATGCTCCACATGCGGGTTTCACATGCCACCAACTCCACATTCACAGGCAACTTCAGCGCCATAGCCGTTTTCAGATAGCCCTCAATGCAAAGGCTCTAGACGCAAATATTGGTGTGAGAGCTAATTCAATCAAGGAAACACTGCATGTTGGTGAAGGGCATATTGAAGAAGGATCAGCCGAGTGGTTCTTGTGGGAGAACAACTCCATTTGGCTCACTAACTTCACACACCATCAGGCTTCCAAGCTGCTCTCAAGGAAACTCAGTTTTCACACTCTATGCTTAGTGCCCTTTGAGTGCATTATCTAGGAATGAACCTGGTAGAGCATCCCACACAAACGAATGCTCCACATGCGGGTTTCACATGCCACCAACTCCACATTCACAGGCAACTGCAGCGCCACAGCCGTTTTCAGATAGCCCTCAATGCAAAGGCTCTAGACGCAAATATTGGTGTGAGAGCTAATTCAATCAAGGAAACACTGCATGTTGGTGAAGGGCATATTGAAGAAGGATCAGCCGAGTGGTTCTTGTGGGAGAACAACTCCATTTGGCTCACTAACTTCACACACCATCAGGCTTCCAAGCAGCTCTCAAGGAAACTCAGTTTTCACACTCTATGCTTAGTGCCTTTTAAGTGCCTAGGACTGAAATGAAGCTTGGTGTGCATCCCACACAAACGAATGCTCCACATGCGGGTTTCACATGCCACCAACTCCACATTCACAGGCAACTTCAGCGCCACAGTCGTTTTCAGATAGCCCACAATGCAAAGGCTCTAGAGGCAAATATTGGTGTGAGAGCTAATTCAATCAAGGAAACACTGCATGTTGGTGAAGGGCATATTGAAGAAGGATCAGCCGAGTGGTTCTTGTGGGAGAACAACTCCATTTGGCTCACTAACTTCACACACCATCAGGCTTCCAAGCAGCTCTCAAGGATACTCAGTTTTCACACTCTATGCTTAGTGCCCTTTGAGTGCATTTTCTAGGTATGAACCTGGTAGAGCATCCCACACAAACGAATGCTCCACATGCGGGTTTCACATGCCACCAACTCCACATTCACAGGCAACTTCAGCGCCACAGCCATTTTCAGATAGCCCTCAATGCAAAGGCTCTAGACGCAAATATTGGTGTGAGAGCTAATTCAATCAAGGAAACACTGCATGTTGGTGAAGGGCATATTGAAGAAGGATCAGCCGAGTGGTTGTTGTGGGAGAACAACTCCATTTGGCTCACTAACTTCACACACCATCAGGCTTCCAAGCAGCTCTCAAGCAACCTCAGTTTTCACACTCTATGCTTAGTGCCCTTTAAGTGCCTAGGAATGAAATGAAGCTTGGCGTGCATCCCACACAAACGAATGCTCCACATGCGGGTTTCACATGCCACCAACTCCACATTCACAGGCAACTTCAGCGCCACAGTCGTTTTCAGATAGCCCTCAATGCAAAGGCTCTAGAGGCAAATATTGGTGTGAGAGCTAATTCAATCAAGGAAACACTGCCTGTTGGTGAAGGGCATATTGAAGAAGGATCAGCCGAGTGGTTCTTGTGGGAGAACAACTCCATTTGGCTCACTAACTTCACACACCATCAGGCTGCCAAGCAGCTCTCAAGGAAACTCAGTTTTCACACTCTATGTTTCGTGCCCTTTGAGTGCATTATCTAGGAATGAACCTGGTAGAGCATCCCACACAAACGAATGCTCCACATGCGGGTTTCACATGCCACCAACTCCACATTCACAGGCAACTTCAGCGCCACAGCCGTTTTCAGATAGCCCTCAATGCAAAGGCTCTAGACGCAAATATTGGTGTGAGAGCTAATTCAATCAAGGAAACACTGCATGTTGGTGAAGGGCATATTGAAGAAGGATCAGCCGAGTGGTTCTTGTGGGAGAACAACTCCATTTGGCTCACTAACTTCACACACCATCAGGCTTCCAAGCTGCTCTCAAGGAAACTCAGTTTTCACACTCTATGCTTAGTGCCCTTTGAGTGCATTATCTAGGAATGAACCTGGTAGAGCATCCCACACAAACGAATGCTCCACATGCGGGTTTCACATGCCACCAACTCCACATTCACAGGCAACTTCAGCGCCACAGCCGTTTTCAGATAGCCCTCAATGCAAAGGCTCTAGACTCAAATATTGGTGTTAGAGCTAATTCAATCAAGGAAACACTGCATGTTGGTGAAGGGCATATTGAAGAAGGATCAGCCGAGTGGTTCTTGTGGGAGAACAACTCCATTTGGCTCACTAACTTCACACACCATCAGGCTTCCAAGCAGCTCTCAAGGAAACTCAGTTTTTACACTCTATTCTTAGTGCCCTTTAAGTGCCTAGCACTGAAATGAAGATTGGCGTGCATCCCACAGAAACGAATGCTCCACATGCGGGTTTCACATGCCACCAACTCCACTTTCACAGGCAACTTCAGCTCCACAGCCATTTTCAGATAGCCCTCGATGCAAAGGCTCTAGACGCAAATATTGGTGTGAGAGCTAATTCAATCAAGGAAACACTGCATGTTGGTGAAGGGCATATTGAAGAAGGATCAGCCGAGTGGTTCTTGTTGGAGAACAACTCCATTTGGCTCACTAACTTCACACACCATCAGGCTTCCAAGCAGCTCTCAAGGAAACTCAGTTTTCACACTCTAGGCTTAGTGCCCTTTGAGTGCCTAGGACTGAAATGAAGCTTGGTGAGCATCCCACACAAACGAATGCTCCACATGCGGGTTTCACATGCCACCAACTCCACATTCACAGGCAACTTCAGCTCCACAGCCATTTTAAGATAGCCCTCAATGCAAATGCTCTAGACGCAAATGTTGGTGTGAGAACTAATTCAATCAAGGAAACACTGCATGTTGGTGAAGGGCATATTGAAGAAGGATCAGCCGAGTGGTTCTTGTGGGAGAACAACTCTATTTGGCTCACTAACTTCACCCACCATCAGGCTTCCAAGCAGCTCTCCAGCAAACTCAGTTTTCACACTCTATGCTTAGTGCCCTTTAAGTGCCTAGGACTGAAATGAAGCTTGGCGTGCATCCCACACAAACGAATGCTCCACATGCGGGTTTCACATGCCACCAACTCCACATTCACAGGCAACTTCAGCGCCACAGCCGTTTTCAGATAGCCCTCGATGCAAAGGCTCTAGAGGCAAATATTGGTGTGAGAGCTAATTCAATCAAGGAAACACTGCATGTTGGTGAAGGGCATATTGAAGAAGGATCAGCCGAGTGGTTCTTGTGGGAGAACAACTCCATTTGGCTCACTAACTTCACACACCATCAGGCTTCCAAGCAGCTCTCAAGGAAACTCAGTTTTCACACTCTATGCTTAGTGCCTTTTAAGTGCCTAGGACTGAAATGAAGCTTGGTGTGCATCCCACACAAACGAATGCTCCACATGCGGGTTTCACATGCCACCAACTCCACTTTAACAGGCAACTTCAGCACCACAGCCGTTTTCAGATAGCCCTCAATGCAAAGGCTCTAGAGGCAAATATTGGTGTGAGAGCTAATTCAATCAAGGAAACACTGCATGTTGGTGAAGGGCATATTGAAGAAGGATCAGCCGAGTGGTTCTTGTGGGAGAACAACTCCATTTGGCTCACTAACTTCACACACCATCAGGCTTCCAAGCAGCTCTCAAGGAAACTCAGTTTTCACACTCTATGCTTAGTGCCCTTTGAGTGCATTATCTAGGAATGAACCTGGTAGAGCATCCCACACAAAAGAATGCTCCACATGCGGGTTTCACATGCCACCAACTCCACATTCACAGGCAACTTCAGCGCCACAGCCGTTTTCAGATAGCCCTCAATGCAAAGGCTCTAGACGCAAATATTGGTGTTAGAGCTAATTCAATCAAGGAAACACTGCATGTTGGTGAAGGGCATATTGAAGAAGGATCAGCCGAGTGGTTCTTGTGGGAGAACAACTCCATTTGGCTCACTAACTTCACACACCATCAGGCTTCCAAGCAGCTCTCAAGGAAACTCAGTTTTTACACTCTATGCTTAGTGCCCTTTAAGTGCCTAGCACTGAAATGAAGACTGGCGTGCATCCCACAGAAACGAATGCTCCACATGCGGGTTTCACATGCCACCAACTCCACACTCACAGGCAACTTCAGCTCCACAGCCATTTTCAGATAGCCCTCGATGCAAAGGCTCTAGACGCAAATATTGGTGTTAGAGCTAATTCAATCAAGGAAACACGGCATGTTGGTGAAGGGCATATTGAAGAAGGATCAGCCGAGTGGTTCTTGTGGGAGAACAACTCCATTTGGCTCACTAACTTCACACACCATCAGGCTTCCAAGCAGCTCTCAAGAAAACTCAGTTTTCACACTCTAGGCTTAGTGCCCTTTGAGTGCCTAGGACTGAAATGAAGCTTGGTGAGCATCCCACACAAACGAATGCTCCACATGCGGGTTTCACATGCCACGAACTCCACATTCACAGGCAACTTCAGCGCCACAGCCATTTTCAGATAGCCCTCAATGCAAATGCTCTAGACGCAAATGTTGGTGTGAGAACTAATTCAATCAAGGAAACACTGCATGTTGGTGAAGGGCATATTGAAGAAGGATCAGCCGAGTGGTTGTTGTGGGAGAACAACTCCATTTGGCTCACTAACTTCACCCACCATCAGGCTTCCAAGCAGCTCTCCAGCAAACTCAGTTTTCACACTCTATGCTTAGTGCCCTTTAAGTGCCTAGGACTGAAATGAAGCTTGGCGTGCATCCCACAGAAACGAATGCTCCACATGCGGGTTTCACATGCCACCAACTCCACATTCACAGGCAACTTCAGCGCCACAGCCGTTTTCAGATAGCCCTCAATGCAAAGGCTCTAGAGGCAAATATTTGTGTGAGAGTTAATTTATTCAAGGAAACACTGCATGTTGGTGAAGGGCATATTGAGGAAGGGTCAGCCGAGTGGTTCTTGTGGGAGAACAACTCCATTTGGCTCACTAACTTCACACACCATCAGGCTTCCAAGCAGCTCTCAAGGAAACTCAGTTTTCACACTCTATGCTTAGTGCCCTTTGAGTGCCTAGGACTGAAATGAAGCTTGATGAGCATCCCACACAAACGAATGCTCCACATGCGGGTTTCTCATGCCACCAACTCCACATTCACAGGCAACTTCAGCTCCACAGCCATTTTCAGATAGCCCTCGATGCAAAGGCTCTAGACGCAAATATTGGTGTGAGAATTAATTCAATCAAGGAAACACTGCATGTTGGTGAAGGGCATATTGAAGAAGGATCAGCCGAGTGGTTCTTGTGGGAGAACAACTCCATTTGGCTCACTAACTTCACACACCATCAGGCTTCCAAGCAGCTCTCAAGGAAACTCAGTTTTCACACTCTATGCTTAGTGCCCTTTGAGTGCATTATCTAGGAATGAAACTGGTAGATCATCCCACACAAACGAATGCTCCACATGCGGGTTTCACATGCCACCAACTCCACATTCACAGGCAACTTCAGCGCCATAGCCGTTTTCAGATAGCCCTCAATGCAAAGGCTCTAGACGCAAATATTGGTGTGAGAGCTAATTCAATCAAGGAAACACTGCATGTTGGTGAAGGGCATATTGAAGAAGGATCAGCCGAGTGGTTCTTGTGGGAGAACAACTCCATTTGGCTCACTAACTTCACACACCATCAGGCTTCCAAGCAGCTCTCAAGGAAACTCAGTTTTCAAACTCTAGGCTTAGTGCCCTTTGAGTGCCTAGGACTGAAATGAAGCTTGGTGAGCATCCCACACAAACGAATGCTCCACATGCGGGTTTCACATGCCACCAACTCCACATTCACAGGCAACTTCAGCGCCACAGCCGTTTTCAGATAGCCCTCAATGCAAAGGCTCTAGACGCAAATATTGGTGTGAGAGCTAATTCAATCAAGGAAACACTGCATGTTGGTGAAGGGCATATTGAAGAAGGATCAGCCGAGTGGTTCTTGTGGGAGAACAACTCCATTTATCTCACTAACTTCACACACCATCAGGCTTCCAAGCAGCTCTCAAGGAAACTCAGTTTTCACACTCTATGCTTAGTGCACTTTGAGTGCATTATCTAGGAATGAACCTTGTAGAGCATCCCACACAAACGAATGCTCCACATGCGGGTTTCACATGCCACCAACTCCACATTCACAGGCAACTTCAGTGCCACAGCCGTTTTCAGATAGCCCTCAATGCAAAGGCTCTAGACGCAAATATTGGTGTGAGAGCTAATTCAATCAAGGAAACACTGCATGTTGGTGAAGGGCATACTGAAGAAGGATCAGCCGAGTGGTTGTTGTGGGAGAACAACTCCATTTATCTCACTAACTTCTCACACCATCAGGCTTCCAAGCAGCTCTCAAGGAAACTCAGTTTTCACACTCTATGTTTAGTGCCCTTTGAGTGCATTATCTAGGAATGAACCTGGTAGAGCATCCCACACAAACGAATGCTCCACATGCGGGTTTCACATGCCACCAACTCCACATTCACAGGCAACTTCAGCGCCACAGCCGTTTTCAGATAGCCCTCAATGCAAAGGCTCTAGACGCAAATATTGGTGTGAGAGCTAATTCAATCAAGGAAACACTGCATGTTGGTGAAGGGCATATTGAAGAAGGATCAGCCGAGTGGTTCTTGTGGGAGAACAACTCCATTTGGCTCACTAACTTCACACACCATCAGGCTTCCAAGCAGCTCTCAAGGAAACTCAGGTTTCACACTCTATGCTTAGTGCCCTTTAAGTGCCTAGGACTGAAATGAAGCTTGGCGTGCATCCCACACAAACGAATGCTCCACATGTGGGTTTCACATGCCACCAACTCCACATTCACAAGCAACTTCAGCACCACAGCCGTTTTCAGATAGCCCTCAATGCCAAGGCTCTAGACGCAAATATTGGTGTGAGAGCTAATTCAATCAAGGAAACACTGCATGTTGGTGAAGGGCATATTGAAGAAGGATCAGCCGAGTGGTTCTTGTGGGAGAACAACTCCATTTGGCTCACTAATTTGACACACCATCAGGCTTCCAAGCAGCTCTCAAGGAAACTCAGTTTTCACACTCTATGCTTAGTGCCCTTTGAGTGCATTATCTAGGAATGAACCTGCTAGAGCATCCCACACAAAAGAATGCTCCACATGCGGGTTTCACATGACCCCAAATCCACATTCACAGGCAACTTCAGCGCCACAGCCGTTTTCAGATAGCCCTCAATGCAAAGGCTCTAGACGCAAATATTGGTGTGAGAGCTAATTCAATCAAGGAAACACTGCATGTTGGTGAAGGGCATATTGAAGAAGGATCAGGAGAGCGGTTTTTGTGGGAGAACAACTCCATTTGGCTCACTAACTTCACACACCATCAGGCTTCAAAGAAGCTCTCAAGGAAACTCAGTTTTCACACTCTATGCTTAGTGCCCTTAAAGTGCCTAGGACTGAAAGGAAGCTTGGAGTGCATGCCACACAAACGAATGCTCCACATGCGGGTTTCACATGCCACCAACTCCACATTCACAGGCAACTTCAGCGCCACAGCCGTTTTCAGATAGCCCTCAATGCAAAGGCTCTAGACGCAAATATTGGTGTGAGAGCTAATTCAATCAAGGAAACACTGCATGTTGGTGAAGGGCATATTGAAGAAGGATCAGCCGAGTGGTTCTTGTGGGAGAACAACTCCATTTGGCTCACTAACTTCACACACCATCAGGCTTCCAAGCAGCTCTCAAGGAAACTCAGTTTTCACACTCTATGTTTCGTGCCCTTTGAGTGCATTATCTAGGAATGAACCTGGTAGAGCATCCCACACAAACGAATGCTCCACATGCGGGTTTCACATGCCACCAACTCCACATTCACAGGCAACTTCAGCGCCACAGCCATTTTCAGATAGCCCGCAATGCAAAGGCTCTAGACGCAAATATTGGTGTGAGAAATAATTCAATCAAGGAAACACTGCATGTTGGTGAAGGGCATACTGATGAAGGATCAGCCGAGTGGTTCTTGTGGGAGAACAACTCTATTTGGCTCACTAACTTCACACACCATCAGGCTTCCAAGCAGCTCTCAAGGAAACTCAGTTTTCACACTCTATGGTTAGTGCCCTTTGAGTGCATTATCTAGGAATGAACCTGGTAGAGCATCCCACACAAACGAATGCTCCACATGCGGGTTTCACATGCCACCAACTCCACATTCACAGGCAACTTCAGCGCCACAGCCGTTTTCAGATAGCCCTCAATGCAAAGGCTCTAGACGCAAATATTGGTGTGAGAGCTAATTCAATCAAGGCAACACCGCATGTTGGTGAAGGGCATATTGAAGAAGGATCAGCCGAGTGGTTCTTGTGGGAGAACAACTCCATTTGGCTCACTAACTTCACACACCATCAGGCTTCCAAGCAGCTCTCAAGCAAACTCAGTTTTCACACTCTAAGCTTAGTGCCCTTTAAGTGCCTAGGACTGAAATGAAGCTTGGCGTGCATCCCGCACAAACGAATGCTCCACATGCGGGTTTCACATGCCACCAACTCCACATTCACAGGCAACTTCAGCGCCACAGCCGTTTTCAGATAGCCCTCAATGCAAAGGCTCTAGACGCAAATATTGGTGTGAGAGCTAATTCAATCAAGGAAACACTGCATGTTGGTGAAGGGCATATTGAAGAAGGATCAGCCGAGTGGTTCTTGTGGGAGAACAACTCCATTTGGCTCACTAACTTCACACACCATCAGGCTTCCAAGCAGCTCTCAAGGAAACTCAGTTTTCACACTCTATGCTTAGTGCCCTTTGAGTGCATTATCTAGGAATGAACCTGGTAGAGCATCCCACACAAACGAATGCTCCACATGCGGGTTTCACATGCCACCAACTCCACATTCACAGGCAACTTCAGCGCCACAGCCATTTTCAGATAGCCCTCAATGCAAAGGCTCTAGATGCAAATATTGGTGTGAGAGCTAATTCAATCAAGGAAACAATGCATCCTGGTGAAGGGCATATTGAAGAAGGATCGGCCGAGTGGTTCTTGTGGGAGAACAACTCCATTTGGCTCTCTAACTTAACACACCATCAGGCTTCCAAGCAGCTCTCAAGGAAACTCAGTTTTCACACTCTATGCTTAGTGCCCTTTAAGTGCCTAGGACTGAAATGAAGCTTGGTCAGCATCCCACACAAACGAATGCTCCACATGCGGGTTTCACATGCCACCAACTCCACATTCAGCAGGCAACTTCAGCGCCACAGCCGTTTTCAGATAGCCCTCTATGCCAAGGCTCTAGACTGCAAAAATATTGTGTGAGAGCTAATTCAATCAAGGAAACACTGCATGTTGGTGAAGGGCATATTGAAGAAGGATCAGCTGAGTGGTTCTTGTGGGAGAACAACTCCATTTGGCTCACTAACTTCACACACCATCAGGCTGCCAAGCAGCTCTCAAGGAAACTCAGTTTTCACACTCTATGTTTCGTGCCCTTTGAGTGCATTATCTAGGAATGAACCTGGTAGAGCATCCA
>NW_026697405.1:35000-48379 GCF_030435755.1 Ochotona princeps | reverse complement strand
TGGTTAGGGGTTAGGGGTTAGGGTTAGGGTTAGGGTTAGGGTTAGGGGTAGGTTAGGGTTTAGGGGTTAGGGTTTAGGGGTTAGGGTTAGGGTTAGAGTTAGGCAGCATGCTACTTTCCCTACAAGTTTCCCATAGGTTGGAGAACACTGGAAATGACATCTCTCCCCCCCAACCTCCACCACCATCACCACCCCCACTGCTCTTCATCATTGCCTATCCAGATACAAAGGTGTACCAGACACTGTTGGTAAATTCCACTCACTCACTCCAGAATACATATCATTCGATTTTACATTCGTGATTTATTACCACCTATTTATCATTATTGATTGATTTTGCTCCTCACTTCTCTCTCTGAGATTTGGCTCAGTATCTTGTCAAAATGCACATGTGAACACCTCCAGATGGGACTCCGATGCCCTTTGGTTTAGTTGTTTTGTTGAGGTTCTGTGCACATGAACTCAGAAACGTTCAGTTTTTAGACACACACACACACACACACACACACACACACACACACAGAGGTTTGAGGCAAAAGCTGTTGCAAACCCTGTTTGTATGCTAAACAGAGCTGTGTGGCACTGAGGACCAGTATTCTATACTCTCTGGAATGCTGTGTTCACCAACGTTCTGAGTTCTCTTGGCCTGCATTTTGGGACAAAGTCCTGAACTGACTGGTGAAGTGGTGGAAGATTCTCTCTCTCTCTCTCTCTCCTCTTCTCTCTCTTCTCTCTCTGCCCCTCTCTCCCTCTCTCCCTCCTTCTCTCTTTCTCCCTCTCTCCCTCCCTCCCACCCTAACCCTTTCTTTTCCAAGGAAGGCAGTCGACCAGCTGCCTGGTTGCACTCAGTCTCTCAGCTCAGGTTGACCAGTTGCAGTTGGTCTCAGCGGAGGTCGACCAGTTGCATTTGGTCTCAGCCGAGGTCGACCAGGTTGCATTTGGTCTCTCAGCTCAGGACGGCCAGGTGCACTTAGTCTCTCGGCGGTGGTCGACCAGCTGCCCGGCGGCAATTGACACACGCTATTTGCCAGCAGGTGTCACTCTTGACCTATTGATTGTCTGCATCCTCTCAGCCTTCTGAAACCTGACCTTCCCTACCCCTCCCCCCACTCTCTTGCTCCTCCTTGCCATCTCGGCACCGCTTCTCCTCCCACCCCGTTTAGATGTTCAATGCTAACTGACTTTCTTCTTTTCTTCCCCACCACCCCCACAACTCCCACCCCTCCACACATTTTCCCCATTGACTACAGTGCTAGAATCCTTCCTAAGGAATCTGAATTCCATCCGTCCTATGCACTTGTTCAGCGTTGTTTCTCTCTTTTAAAAATTCTTTCTTTCTTTCTTTCTTTCTTCTTCTCTTCTTCTTCTTTCTTTCTTTCTTTCCTTTCTTTCTTTCTTTCTTCCTTCCTTCCTTCCTTCCTTCCTTCCTTCCTTTCCTTTCTTTCTTTCCTGTCTTTTCTTTCTTTCTGTATAGTTGGGGAGTCTTTCTAAAAATTGTTTCAACTTAAATTTCAGTTTCATTGACTTATGCATTTCTTTTCCCCTTGCTTCAGAAAGAAAGGAACACTCGTTTCACCAGGGGAAGCTGGCTCAACGTTGAGTAATGACCTGCTTCTGCTGGCCCCACCTGGGGCAGTACAATGCTGCCCACAGCCTTTTCCCCGCCCGGGCTGCTTGCGAATTAGTCCAGCACTAAACCACCAAGCTGCTCAGGTGTGCCGTGTCGCGTATCAGACTCGAAAAGATATCCAGGAAAGAGGTGGGGGGGAGCTGCTGGCTTAGGGTAAGGGGTTAGGGTTAGGGGTTAGGGGTTAGGGTTAGGAGTCAGGGTTAGGGGTTAGGGGTTGGGTTAGGGTTAGGGTTAGGGTTAGGGGTAGGGTTAGGGTTTAGGGGTTAGGGTTTAGGGTTAGGGTTAGGGTTAGAGTTAGGCAGCATGCTACTTTCCCTACAAGTTTCCCATAGGTTGGAGAACACTGGAAATGACATCTCTCCCCCCCAACCTCCACCACCCATCACCACCCCCACTGCTCTTCATCATTGCCTATCCAGATACAAAGGTGTACCAGACACTGTTGGTAAATTCCACTCACTCACTCCCAGAATACATATCATTCGATTTACATTCGTGATTTATTACCACCTATTTATCATTATTGATTGATTTTGCTCCTCACTTCTCTCTCTGAGATTTGGCTCAGTATCTTGTCAAAATGCAATGTGAACACCTCCAGATGGGACTCCGATGCCCATTGGTTTAGTTGTTTTGTTGAGGTTCTGTGCACATGAAACTCAGAAACGTTCAGTTTTTAGACACACACACACACACACACACACACACACACACACACAGAGGTTTGAGGCAAAAGCTGTTGCAAACCCTGTTTGTATGCTAAACAGAGCTGTGTGGCACTGAGGACCAGTATTCTATACTCTCTGGAATGCTGTGTTCACCAACGTTCTGAGTTTCTCTTGGCCTGCATTTTGGGGACAAAGTCCTGAACTGACTGGTGAAGTGGTGGAAGATTCTCTCTCTCTCTCTCTCTCATCTCTCTCTCTCTCTCTCTCTGCCCCTCTCTCCCTCTCTCCCTCCTTCTCTCTTCTCTCCCTCTCTCCCTCCCTTCCCTCCCACCCTAACCCTTTCTTTTCCAAGGAAGGCAGTCGACCAGCTGCCTGGTTGCACTCAGTCTCTCAGCTCAGGTTGACCAGTTGCTTTTGGTCTCAGCGGAGGTCGACCAGTTGCATTTGGTCTCAGCGGAGGTCGACCAGTTGCATTTGTGCTCTCAGCTCAGGTCGACCAGTTTGCACTTCGTCTCTCGGCGGTGGTCGACCAGCTGCCCGGCGGCAATTGACACACGCTATTTGCCAGCAGGTGTCACTCTTGACCTATTGATTGTCTGCATCCCCTCAGCCTTCTGAAACCTGACCTTCCCTACCCCTCCCCCCACTCTCTTGGCTCCCTCCTTGCCATCTCGGCACCGCTTCTCCTCCCACCCCGTTTAGATGTTCAATGCTAACTGACTTTCTTCTTTTCTTCCCCACCACCCCAACTCCCACCCCTCCACAGATTTTCCCCATTGACTACAGTGCTAGAATCCTTCCTAAGGAATCTGAATTCATCCGTCTCTGCACTTGTTCAACCGTTGTTTTCTCTCTTTAAAATTCTTTCTTCTTCTTTCTTCTTTCTTTCTTTCTTTCTTTTCTTTTCTTCTTTCTTTCTTTCTTTCTTTCTTTCTTCCTTTCTTTCTTTCTTCCTTCCTTTCTTTCTTTCTTTCCTTGTCTTTCCTTTTCTTTCTTTCTTTCTTTCTTTCTTTCTTTCTTCTCTTTCTTTCTTTCTTTCTGTATAGTTGGGGAGTCTTTCTAAAAATTGTTTCAACTTAAATTTCAGTTTTTCATTGACTTATGCATTTCTTTTTCCCCTTGCTTCAGAAAGAAAGGAACACTCGTTTCACGCAGGGGAAGCTGGGCTCAACGTTGAGTAATGACCTGCTTCTGCTGGCCCCACCTGGGGCAGTACAATGCTGCCCACAGCCTTTTCCCGCCCGGGCTGCTTGCGAATTAGTCCAACACTAAACCACCAAGATGCTCAGGTGTGCCGTGTCACGTCCCAGACTCGAAAAGATATCCAGGAAAGAGGTGGGGGGAGCTGCTGGGCTTAGGGTAAGGGGTAAGGGTTGGGGATAGGAGTCAGGGTTAGGGGTTAGGGTTAGGGGTTGGGGTTAGGAGTCAGGGTTAGGGGTTAGGGGTTAGGGGTTAGGGTTAGGGGTTAGGGTTAGGGGTTAGGGGTTAGGGTTAGGGTTAGGGTTAGGGGTTGGGGTTAGGAGTCAGGGTTAGGGGTTAGGGGTTGGGTTAGGGGATAGAGTTTAGGGGTTAGGGGTTAGGGGTTAGGGGTTAGGGTTAGGGGTTGGGGTTAGGAGTCAGGGTTAGGGGTTAGGGGTTAGGGGTTAGGGTTAGGAGTCAGGGTTAGGGGTTAGGGGTTAGGGTTAGGGTTAGGGTTAGGGTTAGGGGTAGGGTTAGGGTTTAGGGGTTAGGGTTTAGGGTTAGGGTTAGGGTTAGAGTTAGGCAGCATGCTACTTTCCCTACAAGTTTCCCATAGGTTGGAGAACACTGGAAATGACATCTCTCCCCCCCAACCTCCACCACCATCACCACCCCCACTGCTCTTCATCATTGCCTATCCAGATACAAAGGTGTACCAGACACTGTTGGTAAATTCCACTCACTCACTCCCAGAATACATATCATTCGATTTTACATTCGTGATTTATTACCACCTATTTATCATTATTGATTGATTTTGCTCCTCACTTCTCTCTCTGAGATTTGGCTCAGTATCTTGTCAAAATGCAATGTGAACACCTCCAGATGGGACTCCGATGCCCATTGGTTTAGTTGTTTTGTTGAGGTTCTGTGCACATGAACTCAGAAACGTTCAGTTTTTAGACACACACACACACACACACACACACACACACACACAGAGGTTTGAGGCAAAAGCTGTTGCAAACCCTGTTTGTATGCTAAACAGAGCTGTGTGGCACTGAGGACCAGTATTCTATACTCTCTGGAATGCTGTGTTCACCAACGTTCTGAGTTCTCTTGGCCTGCATTTTGGGGACAAAGTCCTGAACTGACTGGTGAAGTGGTGGAAGATTCTCTCTCTCTCTCTCTCTCTCTCTCTCTCTCTCTCTCTGCCCCTCTCTCCCTCTCTCCCTCCTTCTCTCTTTCTCCCTCTCTCCCTCCCTCCCACCCTAACCCTTTCTTTTCCAAGGAAGGCAGTCGACCAGCTGCCTGGTTGCACTCAGTCTCTCAGCTCAGGTTGACCAGTTGCAGTTGGGCTCAGCTGAGGTTGACCAGTTGCTTTTGGTCTCAGCGGAGGTCGACCAGTTGCATTTGGTCTCAGCGGAGGTCGACCAGTTGCATTTGTGCTCTCAGCTCAGGTCGACCAGTTGCACTTCGTCTCTCGGCGGTGGTCGACCAGCTGCCCGGCGGCAATTGACACACGCTATTTGCCAGCAGGTGTCACTCTTGACCTATTGATTGTCTGCATCCCCTCAGCCTTCTGAAACCTGACCTTCCCTACCCCTCCCCCCACTCTCTTGGCTCCCTCCTTGCCATCTCGGCACCGCTTCTCCTCCCACCCCGTTTAGATGTTCAATGCTAACTGACTTTCTTCTTTTCTTCCCCACCACCCCAACTCCCACCCCTCCACAGATTTTCCCCATTGGACTACAGTGCTAGAATCCTTCCTAAGGAATCTGAATTCCATCCGTCTCTGCACTTGTTCAACGTTGTTTCTCTCTTTTAAAAATTCTTTCTTTCTTTCTTTCTTTCTTTCTTTCTTTCTTTCTTTCTTTCTTTCTTTCTTTCTTTCTTTCTTTCTTTCTTTCTTCCTTTCTTTCTTTCTTCCTTCCTTTCTTTCTTTCTTTCCTTGTCTTTCCTTTTCTTTCTTTCTTTCTTTCTTTCTTTCTTTCTTTCTTTCTTTCTTTCTTTCTTTCTGTATAGTTGGGGAGTCTTTCTAAAAATTGTTTCAACTTAAATTTCAGTTTTTCATTGACTTATGCATTTCTTTTTCCCCTTGCTTCAGAAAGAAAGGAACACTCGTTTCACCAGGGGAAGCTGGGCTCAACGTTGAGTAATGACCTGCTTCTGCTGGCCCCACCTGGGGCAGTACAATGCTGCCCACAGCCTTTTCCCGCCCGGGCTGCTTGCGAATTAGTCCAACACTAAACCACCAAGATGCTCAGGTGTGCCGTGTCACGTCCCAGACTCGAAAAGATATCCAGGAAAGAGGTGGGGGGGAGCTGCTGGGCTTAGGGTAAGGGGTAAGGGTTGGGGATAGGAGTCAGGGTTAGGGTTAGGGTTAGGGGTTGGGGTTAGGAGTCAGGGTTAGGGGTTAGGGGTTAGGGGTTAGGGTTAGGGGTTAGGGTTAGGGGTTAGGGGTTAGGGTTAGGGGTTGGGGTTAGGAGTCAGGGTTAGGGGTTAGGGGTTGGGTTAGGGGATAGAGTTTAGGGGTTAGGGGTTAGGGGTTAGGGGTTAGGGTTAGGGGTTGGGGTTAGGAGTCAGGGTTAGGGGTTAGGAGTCAGGGTTAGGGGTTAGGGTTAGGGTTAGGGTTTAGGGGTTAGGGTTAGGGTTAGGGGTTGGGGTTAGGGGTTAGGGTTAGGGGTTAGGGTTAGGGGTTGGGGTTAGGGTTAGGGGTTAGGGTTAGGAGTCAGGGTTAGGGTTTAGGGTTAGGGTTAGGGTTTAGGGGTTAGGGTGAGGGTTAGGGGTTAGGAGTCAGGGTTAGGGGTTAGGGTTAGGGGTTATGGTTAGGGGTTAGGGTTAGGGGTTAGGGTTAGGGGTTGGGGTTAGGGTTAGGGGTTAGGGTTAGGGGTTAGGGTTAGGAGTCAGGGTTAGGGTTAGTGGTTAGGGTTAGGGTTAGGGTTAGGGGTTAGGGTTCAGGTTTACGGGTTAGTGTTAGGATTAGGGGTTGGGGTTAGGAGTCAGGGTCAGGGGTTAGGGTTAGGGGTTAGGGGTTAGGGTTAGGAGTCAGGGTTAGGGGTTAGGGGTTAGGGTTAGGGTTAGGGTTAGGGTTAGGGGTAGGGTTAGGGTTTAGGGGTTAGGGTTTAGGGTTAGGGTTAGGGTTAGAGTTAGGCAGCATGCTACTTTCCCTACAAGTTTCCCATAGGTTGGAGAACACTGGAAATGACATCTCTCCCCCCCAACCTCCACCACCATCACCACCCCCACTGCTCTTCATCATTGCCTATCCAGATACAAAGGTGTACCAGACACTGTTGGTAAATTCCACTCACTCACTCCCAGAATACATATCATTCGATTTTACATTCGTGATTTATTACCACCTATTTATCATTATTGATTGATTTTGCTCCTCACTTCTCTCTCTGAGATTTGGCTCAGTATCTTGTCAAAATGCAATGTGAACACCTCCAGATGGGACTCCGATGCCCATTGGTTTAGTTGTTTTGTTGAGGTTCTGTGCACATGAACTCAGAAACGTTCAGTTTTTAGACACACACACACACACACACACACACACACACACACACAGAGGTTTGAGGCAAAAGCTGTTGCAAACCCTGTTTGTATGCTAAACAGAGCTGTGTGGCACTGAGGACCAGTATTCTATACTCTCTGGAATGCTGTGTTCACCAACGTTCTGAGTTCTCTTGGCCTGCATTTTGGGGACAAAGTCCTGAACTGACTGGTGAAGTGGTGGAAGATTCTCTCTCTCTCTCTCTCTCTCTCTCTCTCTCTCTCTCTCTCTGCCCCTCTCTCCCTCTCTCCCTCCTTCTCTCTTTCTCCCTCTCTCCCTCCCTCCCACCCTAACCCTTTCTTTTCCAAGGAAGGCAGTCGACCAGCTGCCTGGTTGCACTCAGTCTCTCAGCTCAGGTTGACCAGTTGCAGTTGGGCTCAGCTGAGGTTGACCAGTTGCTTTTGGTCTCAGCGGAGGTCGACCAGTTGCATTTGGTCTCAGCGGAGGTCGACCAGTTGCATTTGTGCTCTCAGCTCAGGTCGACCAGTTGCACTTCGTCTCTCGGCGGTGGTCGACCAGCTGCCCGGCGGCAATTGACACACGCTATTTGCCAGCAGGTGTCACTCTTGACCTATTGATTGTCTGCATCCCCTCAGCCTTCTGAAACCTGACCTTCCCTACCCCTCCCCCCACTCTCTTGGCTCCCTCCTTGCCATCTCGGCACCGCTTCTCCTCCCACCCCGTTTAGATGTTCAATGCTAACTGACTTTCTTCTTTTCTTCCCCACCACCCCAACTCCCACCCCTCCACAGATTTTCCCCATTGGACTACAGTGCTAGAATCCTTCCTAAGGAATCTGAATTCCATCCGTCTCTGCACTTGTTCAACGTTGTTTCTCTCTTTTAAAAATTCTTTCTTTCTTTCTTTCTTTCTTTCTTTCTTTCTTTCTTTCTTTCTTTCTTCCTTTCTTTCTTTCTTCCTTCCTTTCTTTCTTTCTTTCCTTGTCTTTCCTTTTCTTTCTTTCTTTCTTTCTTTCTTTCTTTCTTTCTTTCTTTCTTTCTTTCTTTCTGTATAGTTGGGGAGTCTTTCTAAAAATTGTTTCAACTTAAATTTCAGTTTTTCATTGACTTATGCATTTCTTTTTCCCCTTGCTTCAGAAAGAAAGGAACACTCGTTTCACCAGGGGAAGCTGGGCTCAACGTTGAGTAATGACCTGCTTCTGCTGGCCCCACCTGGGGCAGTACAATGCTGCCCACAGCCTTTTCCCGCCCGGGCTGCTTGCGAATTAGTCCAACACTAAACCACCAAGATGCTCAGGTGTGCCGTGTCACGTCCCAGACTCGAAAAGATATCCAGGAAAGAGGTGGGGGGGAGCTGCTGGGCTTAGGGTAAGGGGTAAGGGTTGGGGATAGGAGTCAGGGTTAGGGTTAGGGTTAGGGGTTGGGGTTAGGAGTCAGGGTTAGGGGTTAGGGGTTAGGGGTTAGGGTTAGGGGTTAGGGTTAGGGGTTAGGGGTTAGGGTTAGGGGTTGGGGTTAGGAGTCAGGGTTAGGGGTTAGGGGTTGGGTTAGGGGATAGAGTTTAGGGGTTAGGGGTTAGGGGTTAGGGGTTAGGGTTAGGGGTTGGGGTTAGGAGTCAGGGTTAGGGGTTAGGAGTCAGGGTTAGGGGTTAGGGTTAGGGTTAGGGTTTAGGGGTTAGGGTTAGGGTTAGGGGTTGGGGTTAGGGGTTAGGGTTAGGGGTTAGGGTTAGGGGTTGGGGTTAGGGTTAGGGGTTAGGGTTAGGAGTCAGGGTTAGGGTTTAGGGTTAGGGTTAGGGTTTAGGGGTTAGGGTGAGGGTTAGGGGTTAGGAGTCAGGGTTAGGGGTTAGGGTTAGGGGTTATGGTTAGGGGTTAGGGTTAGGGGTTAGGGTTAGGGGTTGGGGTTAGGGTTAGGGGTTAGGGTTAGGGGTTAGGGTTAGGAGTCAGGGTTAGGGTTAGTGGTTAGGGTTAGGGTTAGGGTTAGGGGTTAGGGTTCAGGTTTACGGGTTAGTGTTAGGATTAGGGGTTGGGGTTAGGAGTCAGGGTCAGGGGTTAGGGTTAGGGGTTAGGGGTTAGGGTTAGGAGTCAGGGTTAGGGGTTAGGGGTTAGGGTTAGGGTTAGGGTTAGGGTTAGGGGTAGGGTTAGGGTTTAGGGGTTAGGGTTTAGGGTTAGGGTTAGGGTTAGAGTTAGGCAGCATGCTACTTTCCCTACAAGTTTCCCATAGGTTGGAGAACACTGGAAATGACATCTCTCCCCCCCAACCTCCACCACCATCACCACCCCCACTGCTCTTCATCATTGCCTATCCAGATACAAAGGTGTACCAGACACTATTGGTAAATTCCACTCACTCACTCCCAGAATACATATCATTCGATTTTACATTCGTGATTTATTACCACCTATTTATCATTATTGATTGATTTTGCTCCTCACTTCTCTCTCTGAGATTTGGCTCAGTATCTTGTCAAAATGCAATGTGAACACCTCCAGATGGGACTCCGATGCCCATTGGTTTAGTTGTTTTGTTGAGGTTCTGTGCACATGAACTCAGAAACGTTCAGTTTTTAGACACACACACACACACACACACACACACACACACACAGAGGTTTGAGGCAAAAGCTGTTGCAAACCCTGTTTGTATGCTAAACAGAGCTGTGTGGCACTGAGGACCAGTATTCTATACTCTCTGGAATGCTGTGTTCACCAACGTTCTGAGTTCTCTTGGCCTGCATTTTGGGGACAAAGTCCTGAACTGACTGGTGAAGTGGTGGAAGATTCTCTCTCTCTCTCTCTCTCTCTCTCTCTCTCTCTCTCTGCCCCTCTCTCCCTCTCTCCCTCCTTCTCTCTTTCTCCCTCTCTCCCTCCCTCCCACCCTAACCCTTTCTTTTCCAAGGAAGGCAGTCGACCAGCTGCCTGGTTGCACTCAGTCTCTCAGCTCAGGTTGACCAGTTGCAGTTGGGCTCAGCTGAGGTTGACCAGTTGCTTTTGGTCTCAGCGGAGGTCGACCAGTTGCATTTGGTCTCAGCGGAGGTCGACCAGTTGCATTTGTGCTCTCAGCTCAGGTCGACCAGTTGCACTTCGTCTCTCGGCGGTGGTCGACCAGCTGCCCGGCGGCAATTGACACACGCTATTTGCCAGCAGGTGTCACTCTTGACCTATTGATTGTCTGCATCCCCTCAGCCTTCTGAAACCTGACCTTCCCTACCCCTCCCCCCACTCTCTTGGCTCCCTCCTTGCCATCTCGGCACCGCTTCTCCTCCCACCCCGTTTAGATGTTCAATGCTAACTGACTTTCTTCTTTTCTTCCCCACCACCCCAACTCCCACCCCTCCACAGATTTTCCCCATTGGACTACAGTGCTAGAATCCTTCCTAAGGAATCTGAATTCCATCCGTCTCTGCACTTGTTCAACGTTGTTTCTCTCTTTTAAAAATTCTTTCTTTCTTTCTTTCTTTCTTTCTTTCTTTCTTTCTTTCTTTCTTTCTTTCTTCCTTTCTTTCTTTCTTCCTTCCTTTCTTTCTTTCTTTCCTTGTCTTTCCTTTTCTTTCTTTCTTTCTTTCTTTCTTTCTTTCTTTCTTTCTTTCTTTCTTTCTTTCTGTATAGTTGGGGAGTCTTTCTAAAAATTGTTTCAACTTAAATTTCAGTTTTTCATTGACTTATGCATTTCTTTTTCCCCTTGCTTCAGAAAGAAAGGAACACTCGTTTCACCAGGGGAAGCTGGGCTCAACGTTGAGTAATGACCTGCTTCTGCTGGCCCCACCTGGGGCAGTACAATGCTGCCCACAGCCTTTTCCCGCCCGGGCTGCTTGCGAATTAGTCCAACACTAAACCACCAAGATGCTCAGGTGTGCCGTGTCACGTCCCAGACTCGAAAAGATATCCAGGAAAGAGGTGGGGGGGAGCTGCTGGGCTTAGGGTAAGGGGTAAGGGTTGGGGATAGGAGTCAGGGTTAGGGTTAGGGTTAGGGGTTGGGGTTAGGAGTCAGGGTTAGGGGTTAGGGGTTAGGGGTTAGGGTTAGGGGTTAGGGTTAGGGGTTAGGGGTTAGGGTTAGGGGTTGGGGTTAGGAGTCAGGGTTAGGGGTTAGGGGTTGGGTTAGGGGATAGAGTTTAGGGGTTAGGGGTTAGGGGTTAGGGGTTAGGGTTAGGGGTTGGGGTTAGGAGTCAGGGTTAGGGGTTAGGGGTTAGGGGTTAGGGTTAGGAGTCAGGGTTAGGGGTTAGGGGTTAGGGTTAGGGTTAGGGTTAGGGTTAGGGGTAGGGTTAGGGTTTAGGGGTTAGGGTTTAGGGTTAGGGTTAGGGTTAGAGTTAGGCAGCATGCTACTTTCCCTACAAGTTTCCCATAGGTTGGAGAACACTGGAAATGACATCTCTCCCCCCCAACCTCCACCACCATCACCACCCCCACTGCTCTTCATCATTGCCTATCCAGATACAAAGGTGTACCAGACACTGTTGGTAAATTCCACTCACTCACTCCCAGAATACATATCATTCGATTTTACATTCGTGATTTATTACCACCTATTTATCATTATTGATTGATTTTGCTCCTCACTTCTCTCTCTGAGATTTGGCTCAGTATCTTGTCAAAATGCAATGTGAACACCTCCAGATGGGACTCCGATGCCCATTGGTTTAGTTGTTTTGTTGAGGTTCTGTGCACATGAACTCAGAAACGTTCAGTTTTTAGACACACACACACACACACACACACACACACACACACACAGAGGTTTGAGGCAAAAGCTGTTGCAAACCCTGTTTGTATGCTAAACAGAGCTGTGTGGCACTGAGGACCAGTATTCTATACTCTCTGGAATGCTGTGTTCACCAACGTTCTGAGTTCTCTTGGCCTGCATTTTGGGGACAAAGTCCTGAACTGACTGGTGAAGTGGTGGAAGATTCTCTCTCTCTCTCTCTCTCTCTCTCTCTCTCTCTCTCTGCCCCTCTCTCCCTCTCTCCCTCCTTCTCTCTTTCTCCCTCTCTCCCTCCCTCCCACCCTAACCCTTTCTTTTCCAAGGAAGGCAGTCGACCAGCTGCCTGGTTGCACTCAGTCTCTCAGCTCAGGTCGACCAGTTGCACTTAGTCTCTCAGCTCAGGTCGACCAGTTGCTTTTGGTCTCAGCGGAGGTCGACCAGTTGCATTTGGTCTCAGCGGAGGTTGACCAGTTGCTTTTGGTCTCAGCGGAGGTCGACCAGTTGCATTTGGTCTCAGCGGAGGTCGACCAGTTGCATTTGGTCTCTCAGCTCAGGTCGGCCAGTTGCACTTAGTCTCTCGGCGGTGGTCGACCAGCTGCCCGGCGGCAATTGACACACGCTATTTGCCAGCAGGTGTCACTCTTGACCTATTGATTGTCTGCATCCTCTCAGCCTTCTGAAACCTGACCTTCCCTACCCCTCCCCCCACTCTCTTGGCTCCCTCCTTGCCATCTCGGCACCGCTTCTCCTCCCACCCCGTTTAGATGTTCAATGCTAACTGACTTTCTTCTTTTCTTCCCCACCACCCCAACTCCCACCCCTCCACACATTTTCCCCATTGGACTACAGTGCTAGAATCCTTCCTAAGGAATCTGAATTCCATCCGTCCTATGCACTTGTTCAGCGTTGTTTCTCTCTTTTAAAAATTCTTTCTTTCTTTCTTTCTTTCTTTCTTTCTTCCTTCCTTTCTTTCTTTCCTTGTCTTTTCTTTCTTTCTGTATAGTTGGGGAGTCTTTCTAAAAATTGTTTCAACTTAAATTTCAGTTTTTCATTGACTTATGCATTTCTTTTTCCCCTTGCTTCAGAAAGAAAGGAACACTCGTTTCACCAGGGGAAGCTGGGCTCAACGTTGAGTAATGACCTGCTTCTGCTGGCCCCACCTGGGGCAGTACAATGCTGCCCACAGCCTTTTCCCGCCCGGGCTGCTTGCGAATTAGTCCAGCACTAAACCACCAAGCTGCTCAGGTGTGCCGTGTCGCGTATCAGACTCGAAAAGATATCCAGGAAAGAGGTGGGGGGGAGCTGCTGGGCTTAGGGTAAGGGGTTAGGGGGTTAGGGGTTAGAATAAGGGTTAGGGGTTGGGGTTAGGAGTCAGGGTTAGGGGTTAGGGGTTGGGTTAGGGTTAGGGTTAGGGGTTAGGGGTTAGGGTTAGGGTTAGGGTTAGGGGTTAGGGGTTAGGATTAGGGGTTAGGGTTAGGGGTTGGGGTTAGGAGTCAGGGTTAGGGGATGGGGTTTAGGGGTTAGGGGTTAGGGTTAGGCAAAGGGTTTAGGGTTAGGGGTTGGGGTTAGGAGTCAGGGTTAGGGGTTAGGAGTCAGGGTTAGGGGTTAGGATTAGGGTTAGGGTTAGGGTTTAGGGTTTAGGGTTAGGGTTAGGGTTAGGGTTAGGGGTTAGTGTTACGATTGGGGGTTGG
>NW_026697405.1:30000-32500 GCF_030435755.1 Ochotona princeps | reverse complement strand
TTCCCATAGGTTGGAGAACACTGGAAATGACATCTCTCTCCCCCACCCTCCACCACCATCACCACCCCCACCGCTCTCCATCATTGCCTATCCAGATACAATGGTGTACCAGACACTGTTGGTAAATTCCACTCACTCACTCCCAGAATACAGATCATTCGATTTTACATTCGTGAGTTATTACCACCTATTTATCATTATTGATTGATTTTTCTCCTCACTTCTCTCTCTGAGATTTGGCTCAGTATCTTGTCAAAATGCAATGTGAACACCTCCAGATGGGACTCCGATGCCCATTGGTTTAGTTGTTTTGTTGAGGTTCTGTGCACATGAAGTCAGAAACGTTCAGTTTTTACACACACACACACACACACACACACACACACACACAGGTTTGAGGCAAAAGCTGTTGAAAACCCTGTTTGTATGCTAAACAGAGCTGCGTGGCACTGAGGACCAGTATTCTATACTCTCTGGAATGCTGTGTTCACCAACGTTCTGAGTTCTCTAGGCCTGCATTTTGGGGACAAAGTCCTGAACTGACTGGTGAAGTGGTGGAAGATTCTCTCTCTCTCTCTCTCTCTCTGCCCCTCTCTCCCTCTCTCCCTCCTTCTCTCTTTCTCCCTCTCTCCCTCCCACCCTAACCCTTTCTTTTCCAAGGAAGGCAGTCGACCAGCTGCCTGGTTGCACTTAGTCTCTCAGCTCAGGTCGACCAGTTGCACTTAGTCTCTCAGCGGAGGTCGACCAGTTGCATTTGGTCTCAGCGGAGGTCGACCAGTTGCTTTTGGTCTCAGCGGAGGTCGACCAGTTGCATTTGGTCTCAGCCGAGGTCGACCAGTTGCATTTGCTCTCTCAGCTCAGGTCGACCAGTTGCTTTTGGTCTCAGCGGAGGTCGACCAGTTGCATTTGGTCTCAGCGGAGGTCGACCAGTTGCATTTGGTCTCTCAGCTCAGGTCGGCCAGTTGCACTTAGTCTCTCGGCGGTGGTCGACCAGCTGCCCGGCGGCAATTGACACACGCTATTTGCCAGCAGGTGTCACTCTTGACCTATTGATTGTCTGCATCCTCTCAGCCTTCTGAAACCTGACCTTCCCTACCCCTCCCCCCACTCTCTTGGCTCCCTCCTTGCCATCTCGGCACCGCTTCTCCTCCCACCCCGTTTAGATGTTCAATGCTAACTGACTTTCTTCTTTTCTTCCCCACCACCCCAACTCCCACCCCTCCACACATTTTCCCCATTGGACTACAGTGCTAGAATCCTTCCTAAGGAATCTGAATTCCATCCGTCCTATGCACTTGTTCAGCGTTGTTTCTCTCTTTTAAAAATTCTTTCTTTCTTTCTTTCTTTCTTTCTTTCTTTCTTTCTTTCTTTCTTTCTTTCTTCTTCTTCCTTCCTTCCTTCCTTCCTTTCTTTCTTTCCTTGTCTTTTCTTTCTTTCTGTATAGTTGGGGAGTCTTTCTAAAAATTGTTTCAACTTAAATTTCAGTTTTTCATTGACTTATGCATTTCTTTTTCCCCTTGCTTCAGAAAGAAAGGAACACTCGTTTCACCAGGGGAAGCTGGGCTCAACGTTGAGTAATGACCTGCTTCTGCTGGCCCCACCTGGGGCAGTACAATGCTGCCCACAGCCTTTTCCCGCCCGGGCTGCTTGCGAATTAGTCCAGCACTAAACCACCAAGCTGCTCAGGTGTGCCGTGTCGCGTATCAGACTCGAAAAGATATCCAGGAAAGAGGTGGGGGGGAGCTGCTGGGCTTAGGGTAAGGGGTTAGGGTTAGGGGTTAGAATAAGGGTTAGGGGTTGGGGTTAGGAGTCAGGGTTAGGGGTTAGGGGTTGGGTTAGGGTTAGGGTTAGGGGTTAGGGGTTAGGGTTAGGGTTAGGGTTAGGGGTTAGGGGTTAGGATTAGGGGTTAGGGTTAGGGGTTGGGGTTAGGAGTCAGGGTTAGGGGATGGGGTTTAGGGGTTAGGGGTTAGGGTTAGGCAAAGGGTTTAGGGTTAGGGGTTGGGGTTAGGAGTCAGGGTTAGGGGTTAGGAGTCAGGGTTAGGGGTTAGGATTAGGGTTAGGGTTAGGGTTTAGGGTTTAGGGTTAGGGTTAGGGTTAGGGGTTAGTGTTACGATTGGGGGTTGGGGTTAGGAGTCAGGGTCAGGGGTTAGGGTCAGGGGTTAGGGTTAGGGGTTAGGGTTAGGAGTCAGGGTCAGGGGTTAGGGGTTAGGGTTAAGGTTAGGGTTAGGGTTAGGGGTTAGGGGTTAGGGTAAGCGTTAGGGTTTAGGGGTTAGGGTTAGGGTTTAGGGTTAGGGTTAGAGTTAGGCAGCATGCTACTTTCCCTACAAGTTTCCCATAGGTTGGAGAACACTGGAAATGACATCTCTCTCCCCCACCCTCCACCACCATCACCACCCCCACCGCTCTCCATCATTGCCTATCCAGATACAATGGTGTACCAGACACTGTTGGTAAATTCCACTCACTCACTCCCAGAATACAGATCATTCGATTTTACATT
>NW_026697405.1:7500-10000 GCF_030435755.1 Ochotona princeps | reverse complement strand
TGCATTTGGTCTCAGCGGAGGTCGACCAGTTGCATTTGGTCTCTCAGCTCAGGTCGGCCAGTTGCACTTAGTCTCTCGGCGGTGGTCGACCAGCTGCCCGGCGGCAATTGACACACGCTATTTGCCAGCAGGTGTCACTCTTGACCTATTGATTGTCTGCATCCTCTCAGCCTTCTGAAACCTGACCTTCCCTACCCCTCCCCCCACTCTCTTGGCTCCCTCCTTGCCATCTCGGCACCGCTTCTCCTCCCACCCCGTTTAGATGTTCAATGCTAACTGACTTTCTTCTTTTCTTCCCCACCACCCCAACTCCCACCCCTCCACACATTTTCCCCATTGGACTACAGTGCTAGAATCCTTCCTAAGGAATCTGAATTCCATCCGTCCTATGCACTTGTTCAGCGTTGTTTCTCTCTTTTAAAAATTCTTTCTTTCTTTCTTTCTTTCTTTCTTTCTTTCTTTCTTTCTTTCTTTCTTTCTTCCTTTCTTTCTTTCTTCCTTCCTTTCTTTCTTTCTTTCCTTGTCTTTCCTTTTCTTTCTTTCTTTCTTTCTTTCTTTCTTTCTTTCTTTCTTTCTTTCTTTCTGTATAGTTGGGGAGTCTTTCTAAAAATTGTTTCAACTTAAATTTCAGTTTTTCATTGACTTATGCATTTCTTTTTCCCCTTGCTTCAGAAAGAAAGGAACACTCGTTTCACCAGGGGAAGCTGGGCTCAACGTTGAGTAATGACCTGCTTCTGCTGGCCCCACCTGGGGCAGTACAATGCTGCCCACAGCCTTTTCCCGCCCGGGCTGCTTGCGAATTAGTCCAACACTAAACCACCAAGATGCTCAGGTGTGCCGTGTCACGTCCCAGACTCGAAAAGATATCCAGGAAAGAGGTGGGGGGGAGCTGCTGGGCTTAGGGTAAGGGGTAAGGGTTGGGGATAGGAGTCAGGGTTAGGGTTAGGGTTAGGGGTTGGGGTTAGGAGTCAGGGTTAGGGGTTAGGGGTTAGGGGTTAGGGTTAGGGGTTAGGGTTAGGGGTTAGGGGTTAGGGTTAGGGGTTGGGGTTAGGAGTCAGGGTTAGGGGTTAGGGGTTGGGTTAGGGGATAGAGTTTAGGGGTTAGGGGTTAGGGGTTAGGGGTTAGGGTTAGGGGTTGGGGTTAGGAGTCAGGGTTAGGGGTTAGGGGTTAGGGGTTAGGGTTAGGAGTCAGGGTTAGGGGTTAGGGGTTAGGGTTAGGGTTAGGGTTAGGGTTAGGGGTAGGGTTAGGGTTTAGGGGTTAGGGTTTAGGGTTAGGGTTAGGGTTAGAGTTAGGCAGCATGCTACTTTCCCTACAAGTTTCCCATAGGTTGGAGAACACTGGAAATGACATCTCTCCCCCCCAACCTCCACCACCATCACCACCCCCACTGCTCTTCATCATTGCCTATCCAGATACAAAGGTGTACCAGACACTGTTGGTAAATTCCACTCACTCACTCCCAGAATACATATCATTCGATTTTACATTCGTGATTTATTACCACCTATTTATCATTATTGATTGATTTTGCTCCTCACTTCTCTCTCTGAGATTTGGCTCAGTATCTTGTCAAAATGCAATGTGAACACCTCCAGATGGGACTCCGATGCCCATTGGTTTAGTTGTTTTGTTGAGGTTCTGTGCACATGAACTCAGAAACGTTCAGTTTTTAGACACACACACACACACACACACACACACACACACACACAGAGGTTTGAGGCAAAAGCTGTTGCAAACCCTGTTTGTATGCTAAACAGAGCTGTGTGGCACTGAGGACCAGTATTCTATACTCTCTGGAATGCTGTGTTCACCAACGTTCTGAGTTCTCTTGGCCTGCATTTTGGGGACAAAGTCCTGAACTGACTGGTGAAGTGGTGGAAGATTCTCTCTCTCTCTCTCTCTCTCTCTCTCTCTCTCTCTCTCTGCCCCTCTCTCCCTCTCTCCCTCCTTCTCTCTTTCTCCCTCTCTCCCTCCCTCCCACCCTAACCCTTTCTTTTCCAAGGAAGGCAGTCGACCAGCTGCCTGGTTGCACTCAGTCTCTCAGCTCAGGTCGACCAGTTGCACTTAGTCTCTCAGCTCAGGTCGACCAGTTGCTTTTGGTCTCAGCGGAGGTCGACCAGTTGCATTTGGTCTCAGCGGAGGTTGACCAGTTGCTTTTGGTCTCAGCGGAGGTCGACCAGTTGCATTTGGTCTCAGCGGAGGTCGACCAGTTGCATTTGGTCTCTCAGCTCAGGTCGGCCAGTTGCACTTAGTCTCTCGGCGGTGGTCGACCAGCTGCCCGGCGGCAATTGACACACGCTATTTGCCAGCAGGTGTCACTCTTGACCTATTGATTGTCTGCATCCTCTCAGCCTTCTGAAACCTGACCTTCCCTACCCCTCCCCCCACTCTCTTGGCTCCCTCCTTGCCATCTCGGCACCGCTTCTCCTCCCACCCCGTTTAGATGTTCAATGCTAACTGACTTTCTTCTTTTCTTCCCCACCACCCCAACTCCCAC
>NW_026697403.1:0-45904 GCF_030435755.1 Ochotona princeps | reverse complement strand
TAGTTGGTGGCATGTGAAACCCGCATGTAGAGCATTCGTTTGTGTGGGATGCTCTACCAGGTTCATTCCTAGATAATGCACTCAAAGGGCACTAAGCATAGAGTGTGAAAACTGAGTTTCCTTGAGAGCTGCGTGGAAGCCTGATGGTGTGTGAAGTTAGTGAGCCAAATGGAGTTGTTCTCCCACAAGAACCACTCGGCTGATCCTTCTTCAATATGCCCTTCACCAACATGCAGTGTTTCCTTGATTGAATTAGCTCTCACACCAATATTTGCGTCTAGAGCCTTTGCATACAGGGCTATCTGAAAACGGCTGTGGCGCTGAGTTGCCTGTGAATGTGGAGTTGGTGGCATGTGAAACCCGCATGTGGAGCATTCGTTTGTTTGGGATGCTCTACCAGGTTCATTTCAGTCATAGCCAAAGAAAGGGCACTAAGCATAGAGTGTGAAAACTGAGTTTCCTTGAGAGCTGCTTGAAAGCCTGATGGTGTGTGAAGTTAGTGAGCCAAATGGAGTTGTTCTCCCACAAGAACCACTCGGCTGATTCTTTTCAATATGCCCTTCACCAACATGCAGTGTTTCCTTGATTGAATTAGCTCTCACACCAATATTTGCGTCTAGAGCCTTTGCATTGAGGGCTATCTGAAAACGGCTGTGGCGCTGAAGTTGCCTGTGAATGTGGAGTTGGTGGCATGTGAAACCCGCATGTGGAGCATTCGTTTATGTGGGATGCTCTACCAGGTTCATTCCTAGATAATGCACTCAAAGGGCACTAAGCATAGAGTGTGAAAACTGAGTTTCCTTGAGAGCTGCTTGGAAGCCTGATGGTGTGTGAAGTTAGTGAGCCAAATGGAGTTGTTCTCCCACAAGAACCACTCGGCTGATCCTTCTTCAATATGCCCTTCACCAACATGCAGTGTTTCCTTGATTGAATTAGCTCTCACACCAATATTTGCGTTTGGAGCCTTTGCATTGAGGGCTATCTGAAAACGGCTGTGGCGCTGAAGTTGCCTGTGAATGTGGAGTTGGTGGCATGTGAAACCCGCATGTGGAGCATTCGTTTATGTGGGATGCTGACCAAGATTCATTTCAGTCCTAGGCACTCAAAGGGCACTAAGCATAGAGTGTGAAAACTGAGTTTCCTTGAGAGCTGCTTGGAAGCCTGATGGTGTGTGAAGTTAGTGAGCCAAATGGAGTTGTTCTCCCACAAGAACCACTCGGCTGATCCTTCTTCAATATGCCCTTCACCAACATGCAGTGTTTCCTTGATTGAATTAACTCTCACACCAATATTTGCGTCTAGAGCCTTTGCATTCAGGGCTATGAAAACGGCTGTGGCGCTGAAGTTGCCTGAGAATGTGGAGTTGGTGGCATGTGAAACCCGCATGTGGAGCATTCGTTTGTGTGGGATGCTCTACCAGGTTCATTTCAGTCCTAGCCATACAAAGGGCACTAAGCATAGAGTGTGAAAACTGAGTTTCCTTGAGAGCTGCTTGGAAGCCTGATGGTGTGTGAAGTTAGTGAGCCAAATGGAGTTGTTCTCCCACAAGAACCACTCGGCTGATTCTTCTTCAATATGCCCTTCACCAACATGCAGTGTTTCCTTGATTGAATTAGCTCTCACACCAATATTTGCGTCTAGAGCCTTTGCTTTGAGGGCTATCTGAAAACGGCTGTGGCGCTGAAGTTGCCTGTGAATGTGGAGTTGGTGGCATGTGAAACCCGCATGTAGAGCATTCGTTTGTGTGGGATGCTCTACCAGGTTCATTCCTAGATAATGCACTCAAAGGGCACTAAGCATAGAGTGTGAAAACTGAGTTTCCTTGAGAGCTGCTTGGAAGCCTGATGGTGTGTGAAGTTAGTGAGCCAAATGGAGTTGTTCTCCCACAAGAACCACTCGGCTGATTCTTCTTCAATATGCCCTTCACCAACATGCAGTGTTTCCTTGATTGAATTAGCTCTCACACCAATATTTGCGTTTGGAGCCTTTGCTTTGAGGGCTATCTGAAAACGGCTGTGGCGCTGAAGTTGCCTGTGAATGTGGAGTTGGTGGCATGTGAAACCCGCATGTGGAGCATTCGTTTATGTGGGATGCTCTACCAGGTTCATTTCAGTCCTAGGCACTCAAAGGGCACTAAGCATAGAGTGTGAAAACTGAGTTTCCTTGAGAGCTGCTTGGAAGCCTGATGGTGTGTGAAGTTAGTGAGCCAAATGGAGTTGTTCTCCCACAAGAACCACTCGGCTGATTCTTCTTCAATATGCCCTTCACCAACATGCAGTGTTTCCTTGATTGAATTAGCTCTCACACCAATATTTGCGTCTAGCGCCTTTGCTTTGAGGGCTATCTGAAAACGGCTGTGGCGCTGAAGTTGCCTGTGAATGTGGAGTTGGTGGCATGTGAAACCCGCATGTAGAGCATTCGTTTCTGTGGGATGCTCTACCAGGTTCATTCCTAGATAATGCACTCAAAGGGCACTAAGCATAGAGTGTGAAAACTGAGTTTCCTTGAGAGCTGCTTGGAAGCCTGATGGTGTGTGAAGTTAGTGAGCCAAATGGAGTTGTTCTCCCACAAGAACCACTCGGCTGATCCTTCTTCAATATGCCCTTCACCAACATGCAGTGTTTCCTTGATTGAATTAGCTCTCACACCAATATTTGCGTCTAGAGCCTTTGCATTGAGGGCTATCTGAAAACGGCTGTGGCGCTGAAGTTGCCTGTGAATGTGGAGTTGGTGGCATGTGAAACCCACATGTGGAGCATTCGTTTATGTGGGATGCTGACCAAGCTTCATTTCAGTCCTAGGCACTCAAAGGGCACTAAGCATAGAGTGTGAAAACTGAGTTTCCTTGAGAGCTGCTTGGAAGCCTGATGGTGTGTGAAGTTAGTGAGCCAAATGGAGTTGTTCTCCCACAAGAACCACTCGGCTGATCCTTCTTCAATATGCCCTTCACCAACATGCAGTGTTTCCTTCATTGAATTAGCTCTCACACCAATATTTGCGTCTAGAGCCTTTGCTTTGAGGACTATCTGAAAACGGCTGTGGCGCTGAAGTTGCCTGTGAATGTGGAGTTGGTGGCATGTGAAACCCGCATGTGGAGCATTCGTTTGTGTGGGATGCTGACCAAGCTTCATTTCAGTCCTGGGCACACAAAGAGCACTAAGCATAGAGTGTGAAAACTGAGTTTCCTTGAGAGCTGCTTGGAAAGCCTGATGGTGTGTGAAGTTAGTGAGCCAAATGGAGTTGTTCTCCCACAAGAACCACTCGGCTGATCCTTCTTCAATATGCCCTTCACCAACATGCAGTGTTTCCTTGATTGAATTAGCTCTCACACCAATATTTGCGTCTAGAGCCTTTGCATTGAGGGCTATCTGAAAACGGCTGTGGCGCTGAAGTTGCCTGTGAATGTGGAGTTGGTGGCATGTGAAACCCACATGTGGAGCATTCGTTTATGTGGGATGCTGACCAAGCTTCATTTCAGTCCTAGGCACTCAAAGGGCACTAAGCATAGAGTGTGAAAACTGAGTTTCCTTGAGAGCTGCTTGGAAGCCTGATGGTGTGTGAAGTTAGTGAGCCAAATGGAGTTGTTCTCCCACAAGAACCACTCGGCTGATCCTTCTTCAATATGCCCTAAACCAACATGCAGTGTTTCCTTGATTGAATTAGTTCTCACACCAATATTTGCGTCTAGAGCCTTTGCTTTGAGGGCTATCTGAAAACGGCTGTGGCGCTGAAGTTGCCTGTGAATGTGGAGTTGGTGGCATGTGAAACCCGCATGTGGAGCATTCGTTTATGTGGGATGTTGACCAAGCTTCATTTCAGTCGTAGCCAAAGAAAGGGCACTAAGCATAGAGTGTGAAAACTGAGTTTCCTTGAGAGCTGCTTGGAAGCCTGATGGTGTGTGAAGTTAGTGAGCCAAATGGAGTTGTTCTCCCACAAGAACCACTCGGCTGATCCTTCTTCAATATGCCCTTCACCAACATGCAGTGTTTCCTTGATTGAATTAGCTCTCACACCAATATTTGCGTCTAGAGCCTTTGCTTTGAGGGCTATCTGAAAACGGCTGTGGCGCTGAAGTTGCCTGTGAATGTGGAGTTGGTGGCATGTGAAACCCGCATGTGGAGCATTCGTTTGTGTGGGATGCTGACCAAGCTTCATTTCAGTCCTGGGCACACAAAGAGCACTAAGCATAGAGTGTGAAAACTGAGTTTCCTTGAGAGCTGCTTGAAGCCTGATGGTGTGTGAAGTTAGTGAGCCAAATGGAGTTGTTCTCCCACAAGAACCACTCGGCTGATTCTTTTTCAATATGCCCTTCACCAACATGCAGTGTTTCCTTGATTGAATTAGCTCTCACACCAATATTTGCGTCTAGAGCCTTTGCTTTGAGGGCTATCTGAAAACGGCTGTGGCGCTGAAGTTGCCTGTGAATGTGGAGTTGGTGGCATGTGAAACCCGCATGTAGAGCATTCGTTTCTGTGGGATGCTCTACCAGGTTCATTCCTAGATAATGCACTCAAAGGGCACTAAGCATAGAGTGTGAAAACTGAGTTTCCTTGAGAGCTGCTTGGAAGCCTGAAGGTGTGTGAAGTTAGTGAGCCAAATGGAGTTGTTCTCCCACAAGAACCACTCGGCTGATCCTTCTTCAATATGCCCTTCACCAACATGCAGTGTTTCCTTGATTGAATTAGCTCTCACACCAATATTTGCGTCTAGAGCCTTTGCATACAGGGCTATCTGAAAACGGCTGTGGCGCTGAAGTTGCCTGTGAATGTGGAGTTGGTGGCATGTGAAACCCGCATGTGGAGCATTCGTTTGTGTGGGAAGCTCTACGAGGTTCATTTCAGTCATAGCCAAAGAAAGGGCACTAAGCATAGAGTGTGAAAACTGAGTTTCCTTGAGAGCTGCTTGAAAGCCTGATGGTGTGTGAAGTTAGTGAGCCAAATGGAGTTGTTCTCCCACAAGAACCACTCGGCTGATCCTTCTTCAATATGCCCTTCACCAACATGCAGTGTTTCCTTGATTGAATTAGCTCTCACACCAATATTTGCGTTTGGAGCCTTTGCATTGAGGGCTATCTGAAAACGGCTGTGGCGCTGAAGTTGCCTGTGAATGTGGAGTTGGTGGCATGTGAAACCCGCATGTGGAGCATTCGTTTATGTGGGATGCTGACCAAGCTTCATTTCAGTCCTAGGCACTCAAAGGGCACTAAGCATAGAGTGTGAAAACTGAGTTTCCTTGAGAGCTGCTTGGAAGCCTGATGGTGTGTGAAGTTAGTGAGCCAAATGGAGTTGTTCTCCCACAAGAACCACTCGGCTGATCCTTCTTCAATATGCCCTTCACCAACATGCAGTGTTTCCTTGATTGAATTAACTCTCACACCAATATTTGCGTCTAGAGCCTTTGCATTCAGGGCTATGAAAACGGCTGTGGCGCTGAAGTTGCCTGAGAATGTGGAGTTGGTGGCATGTGAAACCCGCATGTGGAGCATTCGTTTGTGTGGGATGCTCTACCAGGTTCATTTCAGTCCTAGCCATACAAAGGGCACTAAGCATAGAGTGTGAAAACTGAGTTTCCTTGAGAGCTGCTTGGAAGCCTGATGGTGTGTGAAGTTAGTGAGCCAAATGGAGTTGTTCTCCCACAAGAACCACTCGGCTGATTCTTCTTCAATATGCCCTTCACCAACATGCAGTGTTTCCTTGATTGAATTAGCTCTCACACCAATATTTGCGTCTAGAGCCTTTGCTTTGAGGGCTATCTGAAAACGGCTGTGGCGCTGAAGTTGCCTGTGAATGTGGAGTTGGTGGCATGTGAAACCCGCATGTAGAGCATTCGTTTGTGTGGGATGCTCTACCAGGTTCATTCCTAGATAATGCACTCAAAGGGCACTAAGCATAGAGTGTGAAAACTGAGTTTCCTTGAGAGCTGCTTGGAAGCCTGATGGTGTGTGAAGTTAGTGAGCCAAATGGAGTTGTTTTCCCACAAGAACCACTCGGCTGATCCTTCTTCAATATGCCCTTCACCAACATGCAGTGTTTCCTTGATTGAATTAGCTCTCACACCAATATTTGCGTCTAGAGCCTTTGCATTGAGGGCTATCTGAAAACGGCTGTGGCGCTGAAGTTGCCTGTGAATGTGGAGTTGGTGGCATGTGAAACCCGCATGTGGAGCATTCGTTTATGTGGGATGCTGACCAAGCTTCATTTCAGTTCTAGGCACTCAAAGGGCACTAAGCATAGAGTGTGAAAACTGAGTTTCCTTGAGAGCTGCTTGGAAGCCTGATGGTGTGTGAAGTTAGTGAGCCAAATGGAGTTGTTCTCCCACAAGAACCACTCGGCTGATCCTTCTTCAATATGCCCTTCACCAACATGCAGTGTTTCCTTGATTGAATTAGCTCTCACACCAATATTTGCGTCTAGCGCCTTTGCTTTGAGGGCTATCTGAAAACGGCTGTGGCGCTGAAGTTGCCTGTGAATGTGGAGTTGGTGGCATGTGAAACCCGCATGTAGAGCATTCGTTTGTGTGGGATGCTCTACCAGGTTCATTCCTAGATAATGCACTCAAAGGGCACTAAGCATAGAGTGTGAAAACTGAGTTTCCTTGAGAGCTGCTTGGAAGCCTGATGGTGTGTGAAGTTAGTGAGCCAAATGGAGTTGTTCTCCCACAAGAACCACTCGGCTGATCCTTCTTCTATATGCCCTTCACCAACATGCAGTGTTTCCTTGATTGAATTAGCTCTCACACCAATATTTGCGTCTAGAGCCTTTGCATTGAGGGCTATCTGAAAACGGCTGTGGCGCTGAAGTTGCCTGTGAATGTGGAGTTGGTGGCATGTGAAACCCACATGTGGAGCATTCGTTTATGTGGGATGCTGACCAAGCTTCATTTCAGTCCTAGGCACTCAAAGGTCACTAAGCATAGAGTGTGAAAACTGAGTTTCCTTGAGAGCTGCTTGGAAGCCTGATGGTGTGTGAAGTTAGTGAGCCAAATGGAGTTGTTCTCCCACAAGAACCACTCGGCTGATCCTTCTTCAATATGCCCTTCACCAACATGCAGTGTTTCCTTGATTGAATTAGCTCTCACACCAATATTTGCGTCTAGAGCCTTTGCTTTGAGGACTATCTGAAAACGGCTGTGGCGCTGAAGTTGCCTGTGAATGTGGAGTTGGTGGCATGTGAAACCCGCATGTGGAGCATTCGTTTGTGTGGGATGCTGACCAAGCTTCATTTCAGTCCTGGGCACACAAAGAGCACTAAGCATAGAGTGTGAAAACTGAGTTTCCTTGAGAGCTGCTTGGAAGCCTGATGGTGTGTGAAGTTAGTGAGCCAAATGGAGTTGTTCTCCCACAAGAACCACTCGGCTGATCCTTCTTCAATATGCCCTTCACCAACATGCAGTGTTTCCTTGATTGAATTAGCTCTCACACCAATATTTGCGTCTAGAGCCTTTGCATTGAGGGCTATCTGAAAACGGCTGTGGCGCTGAAGTTGCCTGTGAATGTGGAGTTGGTGGCATGTGAAACCCACATGTGGAGCATTCGTTTATGTGGGATGCTGACCAAGCTTCATTTCAGTCCTAGGCACTCAAAGGGCACTAAGCATAGAGTGTGAAAACTGAGTTTCCTTGAGAGCTGCTTGGAAGCCTGATGGTGTGTGAAGTTAGTGAGCCAAATGGAGTTGTTCTCCCACAAGAACCACTCGGCTGATCCTTCTTCAATATGCCCTAAACCAACATGCAGTGTTTCCTTGATTGAATTAGTTCTCACACCAATATTTGCGTCTAGAGCCTTTGCATTGAGGGCTATCTGAAAACGGCTGTGGCGCTGAAGTTGCCTGTGAATGTGGAGTTGGTGGCATGTGAAACCCGCATGTGGAGCATTCGTTTATGTGGGATGTTGACCAAGCTTCATTTCAGTCGTAGCCAAAGAAAGGGCACTAAGCATAGAGTGTGAAAACTGAGTTTCCTTGAGAGCTGCTTGGAAGCCTGATGGTGTGTGAAGTTAGTGAGCCAAATGGAGTTGTTCTCCCACAAGAACCACTCGGCTGATCCTTCTTCAATATGCCCTTCACCAACATGCAGTGTTTCCTTGATTGAATTAGCTCTCACACCAATATTTGCGTCTAGAGCCTTTGCTTTGAGGGCTATCTGAAAACGGCTGTGGCGCTGAAGTTGCCTGTGAATGTGGAGTTGGTGGCATGTGAAACCCGCATGTGGAGCATTCGTTTGTGTGGGATGCTGACCAAGCTTCATTTCAGTCCTGGGCACACAAAGAGCACTAAGCATAGAGTGTGAAAACTGAGTTTCCTTGAGAGCTGCTTGGAAGCCTGATGGTGTGTGAAGTTAGTGAGCCAAATGGAGTTGTTCTCCCACAAGAACCACTCGGCTGATTCTTTTTCAATATGCCCTTCACCAACATGCAGTGTTTCCTTGATTGAATTAGCTCTCACACCAATATTTGCGTCTAGAGCCTTTGCTTTGAGGGCTATCTGAAAACGGCTGTGGCGCTGAAGTTGCCTGTGAATGTGGAGTTGGTGGCATGTGAAACCCGCATGTAGAGCATTCGTTTCTGTGGGATGCTCTACCAGGTTCATTCCTAGATAATGCACTCAAAGGGCACTAAGCATAGAGTGTGAAAACTGAGTTTCCTTGAGAGCTGCTTGGAAGCCTGAAGGTGTGTGAAGTTAGTGAGCCAAATGGAGTTGTTCTCCCACAAGAACCACTCGGCTGATCCTTCTTCAATATGCCCTTCACCAACATGCAGTGTTTCCTTGATTGAATTAGCTCTCACACCAATATTTGCGTCTAGAGCCTTTGCATACAGGGCTATCTGAAAACGGCTGTGGCGCTGAAGTTGCCTGTGAATGTGGAGTTGGTGGCATGTGAAACCCACATGTGGAGCATTCGTTTGTGTGGGAAGCTCTACGAGGTTCATTTCAGTCATAGCCAAAGAAAGGGCACTAAGCATAGAGTGTGAAAACTGAGTTTCCTTGAGAGCTGCTTGGAAGCCTGATGGTGTGTGAAGTTAGTGAGCCAAATGGAGTTGTTCTCCCACAAGAACCACTCGGCTGATTCTTCTTCAATATGCCCTTCACCAACATGCAGTGTTTCCTTGATTGAATTAGCTCTCACACCAATATTTGCGTCTAGAGCCTTTGCTTTGAGGGCTATCTGAAAACGGCTGTGGCGCTGAAGTTGCCTGTGAATGTGGAGTTGGTGGCATGTGAAACCCGCATGTGGATCATTCGTTTATGTGGGATGCTGACCAAGCTTCATTTCAGTCCTAGGCACTCAAAGGGCACTAAGCATAGAGTGTGAAAACTGAGTTTCCTTGAGAGCTGCTTGGAAGCCTGATGGTGTGTGACGTTAGTGAGCCAAATGGAGTTGTTCTCCCACAAGAACCACTCGGCTGATCCTTCTTCAATATGCCCTTCACCAACATGCAGTGTTTCCTTGATTGAATTAGCTCTCACACCAATATTTGCGTCTAGAGCCTTTGCATTGAGGGCTATCTGAAAACGGCTGTGGCGCTGAAGTTGCCTGTGAATGTGGAGTTGGTGGCATGTGAAACCCGCATGTGGAGCATTCGTTTGTGTGGGATGCTCTACCAGGTTCATTTCAGCCATAGCCAAAGAAAGGGCACTAAGCATAGAGTGTGAAAACTGAGTTTCCTTGAGAGCTGCTTGGAAGCCTGATGGTGTGTGAAGTTAGTGAGCCAAATGGAGTTGTTCTCCCACAAGAACCACTCGGCTGATCCTTCTTCAATATGCCCTTCACCAACATGCAGTGTTTCCTTGATTGAATTAACTCTCACACCAATATTTGCGTCTAGAGCCTTTGCATTCAGGGCTATCTGAAAACGGCTGTGGCGCTGAAGTTGCCTGTGAATGTGGAGTTGGTGGCATGTGAAACCCGCATGTGGAGCATTCGTTTATGTGGGATGCTCTACCAGGTTCATTTCAGTCCTAGGCACACAAAGGGCACTAAGCATAGAGTGTGAAAACTGAGTTTCCTTGAGAGCTGCTTGGAAGCCTGATGGTGTGTGAAGTTAGTGAGCCAAATGGAGTTGTTCTCCCACAAGAACCACTCGGCTGATTCTTCTTCAATATGCCCTTCACCAACATGCAGTGTTTCCTTGATTGAATTAGCTCTCACACCAATATTTGCGTCTAGCGCCTTTGCTTTGAGGGCTATCTGAAAACGGCTGTGGCGCTGAAGTTGCCTGTGAATGTGGAGTTGGTGGCATGTGAAACCCGCATGTAGAGCATTCGTTTCTGTGGGATGCTCTACCAGGTTCATTCCTAGATAATGCACTCAAAGGGCACTAAGCATAGAGTGTGAAAACTGAGTTTCCTTGAGAGCTGCTTGGAAGCCTGATGGTGTGTGAAGTTAGTGAGCCAAATGGAGTTGTTCTCCCACAAGAACCACTCGGCTGATCCTTCTTCAATATGCCCTTCACCAACATGCAGTGTTTCCTTGATTGAATTAGCTCTCACACCAATATTTGCGTCTAGAGCCTTTGCTTTGAGGGCTATCTGAAAACGGCTGTGGCGCTGATGTTGCCTGTGAATGTGGAGTTGGTGGCATGTGAAACCCGCATGTGGAGCATTCGTTTGTGTGGGATGCTGACCAAGCTTCATTTCAGTCCTAGGCACTCAAAGGGCACTAAGCATAGAGTGTGAAAACTGAGTTTCCTTGAGAGCTGCTTGGAAGCCTGATGGTGTGTGAAGTTAGTGAGCCAAATGGAGTTGTTCTCCCACAAGAACCACTCGGCTGATCCTTCTTCAATATGCCCTTCACCAACATGCAGTGTTTCCTTGATTGAATTAGCTCTCACACCAATATTTGCGTCTAGAGCCTTTGCATTGAGGGCTATCTGAAAACGGCTGTGGCGCTGAAGTTGCCTGTGAATGTGGAGTTGGTGGCATGTGAAACCCGCATGTGGAGCATTCGTTTATGTGGGATGCTGTCCAAGCTTCATTTCAGTCCTAGGCACTCAAAGGGCACTAAGCATAGAGTGTGAAAACTGAGTTTCCTTGAGAGCTGCTTGGAAGCCTGATGGTGTGTGAAGTTAGTGAGCCAAATGGAGTTGTTCTCCCACAAGAACCACTCGGCTGATCCTTCTTCAATATGCCCTTCACCAACATGCAGTGTTTCCTTGATTGAATTAGCTCTCACACCAATATTTGCGTCTAGAGCCTTTGCATTGAGGGCTATCTGAAAACGGCTGTGGCGCTGAAGTTGCCTGTGAATGTGGAGTTGGTGGCATGTGAAACCCGCATGTGGAGCATTCGTTTGTGTGGGATGCTCTACCAGGTTCATTTCAGTCGTAGCCAAAGAAAGGGCACTAAGCATAGAGTGTGAAAACTGAGTTTCCTTGAGAGCTGCTTGGAAGCCTGATGGTGTGTGAAGTTAGTGAGCCAAATGGAGTTGTTCTCCCACAAGAACCACTCGGCTGATCCTTCTTCAATATGCCCTTCACCAACATGCAGTGTTTCCTTGATTGAATTAGCTCTCACACCAATATTTCCGTCTAGAGCCTTTGCTTTGAGGGCTATCTGAAAACGGCTGTGGCGCTGAAGTTGCCTGTGAATGTGGAGTTGGTGGCATGTGAAACCCGCATGTGGAGCATTCGTTTGTGTGGGATGCTGACCAAGCTTCATTTCAGTCCTGGGCACACAAAGAGCACTAAGCATAGAGTGTGAAAACTGAGTTTCCTTGAGAGCTGCTTGGAAGCCTGATGGTGTGTGAAGTTAGTGAGCCAAATGGAGTTGTTCTCCCACAAGAACCACTCGGCTGATCCTTCTTCAATATGCCCTTCACCAACATGCAGTGTTTCCTTGATTGAATTAGCTCTCACACCAATATTTGCGTCTAGAGCCTTTGCATTGAGGGCTATCTGAAAACGGCTGTGGCGCTGAAGTTGCCTGTGAATGTGGAGTTGGTGGCATGTGAAACCCGCATGTGGAGCATTCGTTTATGTGGGATGCTCTCCAAGCTTCATTTCAGTCCTAGGCACTGAAAGGGCACTAAGCATAGAGTGTGAAAACTGAGTTTCCTTGAGAGCTGCTTGGAAGCCTGATGGTGTGTGAAGTTAGTGAGCCAAATGGAGTTGTTCTCCCACAAGAACCACTCGGCTGATCCTTCTTCAATATGCCCTTCACCAACATGCAGTGTTTCCTTGATTGAATTAGCTCTCACACCAATATTTGCGTCTAGAGCCTTTGCATTGAGGGCTATCTGAAAACGGCTGTGGCGCTGAAGTTGCCTGTGAATGTGGAGTTGGTGGCATGTGAAACCCGCATGTGGAGCATTCGTTTGTGTGGGATGCTGACCAAGATTCATTTCAGTCCTGGGCACACAAAGAGCAGTAAGCATAGAGTGTGAAAACTGAGTTTCCTTGAGAGCTGCTTGGAAGCCTGATGGTGTGTGAAGTTAGTGAGCCAAATGGAGTTGTTCTCCCACAAGAACCACTCGGCTGATCCTTCTTCAATATGCCCTTCACCAACATGCAGTGTTTCCTTGATTGAATTAGCTCTCACACCAATATTTGCGTCTAGAGCCTTTGCATTGAGGGCTATCTGAAAACGGCTGTGGCGCTGAAGTTGCCTGTGAATGTGGAGTTGGTGGCATGTGAAACCCGCATGTGGAGCATTCGTTTGTGTGGGATGCTCTACCAAGTTCATTTCAGTCATAGCCAAAGAAAGGGCACTAAGCATAGAGTGTGAAAACTGAGTTTCCTTGAGAGCTGCTTGGAAGCCTGATGGTGTGTGAAGTTAGTGAGCCAAATGGAGTTGTTCTCCCACAAGAACCACTCGGCTGATCCTTCTTCAATATGCCCTTCACCAACATGCAGTGTTTCCTTGATTGAATTAGCTCTCACACCAATATTTGCGTCTAGAGCCTTTGCTTTGAGGGCTATCTGAAAACGGCTGTGGCGCTGAAGTTGCCTGTGAATGTGGAGTTGGTGGCATGTGAAACCCGCATGTAGAGCATTCGTTTCTGTGGGATGCTCTACCAGGTTCATTCCTAGATAATGCACTCAAAGGGCACTAAGCATAGAGTGTGAAAACTGAGTTTCCTTGAGAGCTGCTTGGAAGCCTGATGGTGTGTGAAGTTAGTGAGAGAAATGGAGTTGTTCTCCCACAAGAACCACTCGGCTGATCCTTCTTCAATATGCCCTTCACCAACATGCAGTGTTTCCTTGATTGAATTAGCTCTCACACCAATATTTGCGTCTAGAGCCTTTGCATTGAGGGCTATCTGAAAACGGCTGTGGCGCTGAAGTTGCCTGTGAATGTGGAGTTGGTGGCATGTGAAACCCGCATGTGGAGCATTCGTTTGTGTGGGATGCTGACCAAGCTTCATTTCAGTCCTAGGCACACAAATAGCACTAAGCATAGAGTGTGAAAACTGAGTTTCCTTGAGAGCTGCTTGGAAGCCTGATGGTGTGTGAAGTTAGTGAGCCAAATGGAGTTGTTCTCCCACAAGAACCACTCGGCTGATCCTTCTTCAATATGCCCTTCACCAACATGCAGTGTTTCCTTGATTGAATTAGCTCTCACACCAATATTTGCGTCTAGAGCCTTTGCTTTGAGGGCTATCTGAAAACGGCTGTGGCGCTGAAGTTGCCTGTGAATGTGGAGTTGGTGGCATGTGAAACCCGCATGTGGAGCATTCGTTTGTGTGGGAAGCTCTACGAGGTTCATTTCAGTCATAGCCAAAGAAAGGGCACTAAGCATAGAGTGTGAAAACTGAGTTTCCTTGAGAGCTGCTTGGAAGCCTGATGGTGTGTGAAGTTAGTGAGCCAAATGGAGTTGTTCTCCCACAAGAACCACTCGGCTGATTCTTCTTCAATATGCCCTTCACCAACATGCAGTGTTTCCTTGATTGAATTAGCTCTCACACCAATATTTGCGTCTAGAGCCTTTGCTTTGAGGGCTATCTGAAAACGGCTGTGGCGCTGAAGTTGCCTGTGAATGTGGAGTTGGTGGCATGTGAAACCCGCATGTGGAGCATTCGTTTATGTGGGATGCTGACCAAGCTTCATTTCAGTCCTAGGCACTCAAAGGGCACTAAGCATAGAGTGTGAAAACTGAGTTTCCTTGAGAGCTGCTTGGAAGCCTGATGGTGTGTGAAGTTAGTGAGCCAAATGGAGTTGTTCTCCCACAAGAACCACTCGGCTGATCCTTCTTCAATATGCCCTTCACCAACATGCAGTGTTTCCTTGATTGAATTAGCTCTCACACCAATATTTGCGTCTAGAGCCTTTGCATTGAGGGCTATCTGAAAACGGCTGTGGCGCTGAAGTTGCCTGTGAATGTGGAGTTGGTGGCATGTGAAACCCGCATGTGGAGCATTCGTTTGTGTGGGATGCTCTACCAGGTTCATTTCAGCCATAGCCAAAGAAAGGGCACTAAGCATAGAGTGTGAAAACTGAGTTTCCTTGAGAGCTGCTTGGAAGCCTGATGGTGTGTGAAGTTAGTGAGCCAAATGGAGTTGTTCTCCCACAAGAACCACTCGGCTGATCCTTCTTCAATATGCCCTTCACCAACATGCAGTGTTTCCTTGATTGAATTAGCTCTCACACCAATATTTGCGTCTAGAGCCTTTGCATTGAGGGCTATCTGAAAACGGCTGTGGCGCTGATGTTGCCTGTGAATGTGGAGTTGGTGGCATGTGAAACCCGCATGTGGAGCATTCGTTTGTGTGGGATGCTGACCAAGCTTCATTTCAGTCCTAGGCACACAAATAGCACTAAGCATAGAGTGTGAAAACTGAGTTTCCTTGAGAGCTGCTTGGAAGCCTGATGGTGTGTGAAGTTAGTGAGCCAAATGGAGTTGTTCTCCCACAAGAACCACTCGGCTGATCCTTCTTCAATATGCCCTTCACCAACATGCAGTGTTTCCTTGATTGAATTAGCTCTCACACCAATATTTGCGTCTAGAGCCTTTGCATTGAGGGCTATCTGAAAACGGCTGTGGCGCTGAAGTTGCCTGTGAATGTGGAGTTGGTGGCATGTGAAACCCGCATGTGGAGCATTCGTTTGTGTGGGATGCTCTACCAGGTTCATTTCAGTCGTAGCCAAAGAAAGGGCACTAAGCATAGAGTGTGCAAAACTGAGTTTCCTTGAGAGCTGCTTGGAAGCCTGATGGTGTGTGAAGTTAGTGAGCCAAATGGAGTTGTTCTCCCACAAGAACCACTCGGCTGATCCTTCTTCAATATGCCCTTCACCAACATGCAGTGTTTCCTTGATTGAATTAGCTCTCACACCAATATTTGCGTCTAGAGCCTTTGCTTTGAGGGCTATCTGAAAACGGCTGTGGCGCTGAAGTTGCCTGTGAATGTGGAGTTGGTGGCATGTGAAACCCGCATGTGGAGCATTCGTTTGTGTGGGATGCTGACCAAGCTTCATTTCAGTCCTGGGCACACAAAGAGCACTAAGCATAGAGTGTGAAAACTGAGTTTCCTTGAGAGCTGCTTGGAAGCCTGATGGTGTGTGAAGTTAGTGAGCCAAATGGAGTTGTTCTCCCACAAGAACCACTCGGCTGATCCTTCTTCAATATGCCCTTCACCAACATGCAGTGTTTCCTTGATTGAATTAGCTCTCACACCAATATTTGCGTCTAGAGCCTTTGCTTTGAGGACTATCTGAAAACGGCTGTGGCGCTGAAGTTGCCTGTGAATGTGGAGTTGGTGGCATGTGAAACCCGCATGTGGAGCATTCGTTTATGTGGGATGCTCTCCAAGCTTCATTTCAGTCCTAGGCACTCAAAGGGCACTAAGCATAGAGTGTGAAAACTGAGTTTCCTTGAGAGCTGCTTGGAAGCCTGATGGTGTGTGAAGTTAGTGAGCCAAATGGAGTTGTTCTCCCACAAGAACCACTCGGCTGATCCTTCTTCAATATGCCCTTCACCAACATGCAGTGTTTCCTTGATTGAATTAGCTCTCACACCAATATTTGCGTCTAGAGCCTTTGCATTGAGGGCTATCTGAAAACGGCTGTGGCGCTGAAGTTGCCTGTGAATGTGGAGTTGGTGGCATGTGAAACCCGCATGTGGAGCATTCGTTTGTGTGGGATGCTGACCAAGATTCATTTCAGTCCTGGGCACACAAAGAGCAGTAAGCATAGAGTGTGAAAACTGAGTTTCCTTGAGAGCTGCTTGGAAGCCTGATGGTGTGTGAAGTTAGTGAGCCAAATGGAGTTGTTCTCCCACAAGAACCACTCGGCTGATCCTTCTTCAATATGCCCTTCACCAACATGCAGTGTTTCCTTGATTGAATTAGCTCTCACACCAATATTTGCGTCTAGAGCCTTTGCATTGAGGGCTATCTGAAAACGGCTGTGGCGCTGAAGTTGCCTGTGAATGTGGAGTTGGTGGCATGTGAAACCCGCATGTGGAGCATTCGTTTGTGTGGGATGCTCTACCAAGTTCATTTCAGTCATAGCCAAAGAAAGGGCACTAAGCATAGAGTGTGAAAACTGAGTTTCCTTGAGAGCTGCTTGGAAGCCTGATGGTGTGTGAAGTTAGTGAGCCAAATGGAGTTGTTCTCCCACAAGAACCACTCGGCTGATTCTTCTTCAATATGCCCTTCACCAACATGCAGTGTTTCCTTGATTGAATTAGCTCTCACACCAATATTTGCGTCTAGAGCCTTTGCTTTGAGGGCTATCTGAAAACGGCTGTGGCGCTGAAGTTGCCTGTGAATGTGGAGTTGGTGGCATGTGAACCCGCATGTAGAGCATTCGTTTCTGTGGGATGCTCTACCAGGTTCATTCCTAGATAATGCACTCAAAGGGCACTAAGCATAGAGTGTGAAAACTGAGTTTCCTTGAGAGCTGCTTGGAAGCCTGATGGTGTGTGAAGTTAGTGAGCCAAATGGAGTTGTTCTCCCACAAGAACCACTCGGCTGATCCTTCTTCAATATGCCCTTCACCAACATGCAGTGTTTCCTTGATTGAATTAGCTCTCACACCAATATTTGCGTCTAGAGCCTTTGCATTGAGGGCTATCTGAAAACGGCTGTGGCGCTGAAGTTGCCTGTGAATGTGGAGTTGGTGGCATGTGAAACCCGCATGTGGAGCATTCGTTTGTGTGGGATGCTGACCAAGCTTCATTTCAGTCCTAGGCACACAAATAGCACTAAGCATAGAGTGTGAAAACTGAGTTTCCTTGAGAGCTGCTTGGAAGCCTGATGGTGTGTGAAGTTAGTGAGCCAAATGGAGTTGTTCTCCCACAAGAACCACTCGGCTGATCCTTCTTCAATATGCCCTTCACCAACATGCAGTGTTTCCTTGATTGAATTAGCTCTCACACCAATATTTGCGTCTAGAGCCTTTGCATTGAGGGCTATCTGAAAACGGCTGTGGCGCTGAAGTTGCCTGTGAATGTGGAGTTGGTGGCATGTGAAACCCGCATGTGGAGCATTCGTTTGTGTGGGATGCTGACCAAGCTTCATTTCAGTCCTGGGCACACAAAGAGCAGTAAGCATAGAGTGTGAAAACTGAGTTTCCTTGAGAGCTGCTTGGAAGCCTGATGGTGTGTGAAGTTAGTGAGCCAAATGGAGTTGTTCTCCCACAAGAACCACTCGGCTGATCCTTCTTCAATATGCCCTTCACCAACATGCAGTGTTTCCTTGATTGAATTAGCTCTCACACCAATATTTGCGTCTAGAGCCTTTGCATTGAGGGCTATCTGAAAACGGCTGTGGCGCTGAAGTTGCCTGTGAATGTGGAGTTGGTGGCATGTGAAACCCGCATGTGGAGCATTCGTTTGTGTGGGATGCTCTACCAGGTTCATTTCAGTCATAGCCAAAGAAAGGGCACTAAGCATAGAGTGTGAAAACTGAGTTTCCTTGAGAGCTGCTTGGAAGCCTGATGGTGTGTGAAGTTAGTGAGCCAAATGGAGTTGTTCTCCCACAAGAACCACTCGGCTGATCCTTCTTCAATATGCCCTTCACCAACATGCAGTGTTTCCTTGATTGAATTAACTCTCACACCAATCTTTGCGTCTAGAGCCTTTGCATTCAGGGCTATCTGAAAACGGCTGTGGCGCTGAAGTTGCCTGTGAATGTGGAGTTGGTGGCATGTGAAACCCGCATGTGGAGCATTCGTTTATGTGGGATGCTCTACAAGCTTCATTTCAGTCCTAGGCACTCAAAGGGCACTAAGCATAGAGTGTGAAAACTGAGTTTCCTTGAGAGCTGCTTGGAAGCCTGATGGTGTGTGAAGTTAGTGAGCCAAATGGAGTTGTTCTCCCACAAGAACCACTCGGCTGATTCTTCTTCAATATGCCCTTCACCAACATGCAGTGTTTCCTTGATTGAATTAGCTCTCACACCAATATTTGCGTCTAGAGCCTTTGCTTTGAGGGCTATCTGAAAACGGCTGTGGCGCTGAAGTTGCCTGTGAATGTGGAGTTGGTGGCATGTGAAACCCGCATGTAGAGCATTCGTTTCTGTGGGATGCTCTACCAGGTTCATTCCTAGATAATGCACTCAAAGGGCACTAAGCATAGAGTGTGAAAACTGAGTTTCCTTGTGAGCTGCTTGGAAGCCTGATGGTGTGTGACGTTAGTGAGCCAAATGGAGTTGTTCTCCCACAAGAACCACTCGGCTGATCCTTCTTCAATATGCCCTTCACCAACATGCAGTGTTTCCTTGATTGAATTAGCTCTCACACCAATCTTTGCGTCTAGAGCCTTTGCATTCAGGGCTATCTGAAAACGGCTGTGGCGCTGAAGTTGCCTGTGAATGTGGAGTTGGTGGCATGTGAAACCCGCATGTGGAGCATTCGTTTGTGTGGGATGCTGACCAAGCTTCATTTCAGTCCTAGGCACTCAAAGGGCACTAAGCATAGAGTGTGAAAACTGAGTTTCCTTGAGAGCTGCTTGGAAGCCTGATGGTGTGTGAAGTTAGTGAGCCAAATGGAGTTGTTCTCCCACAAGAACCACTCGGCTGATTCTTCTTCAATATGCCCTTCACCAACATGCAGTGTTTCCTTGATTGAATTAGCTCTCACACCAATATTTGCGTCTAGAGCCTTTGCATTGAGGGCTATCTGAAAACGGCTGTGGCGCTGAAGTTGCCTGTGAATGTGGAGTTGGTGGCATGTGAAACCCGCATGTGGAGCATTCGTTTGTGTGGGATGCTCTACCAGGTTCATTTCAGTCGTAGCCAAAGAAAGGGCACTAAGCATAGAGTGTGAAAACTGAGTTTCCTTGAGAGCTGCTTGGAAGCCTGATGGTGTGTGAAGTTAGTGAGCCAAATGGAGTTGTTCTCCCACAAAACCACTCGGCTGATCCTTCTTCAATATGCCCTTCACCAACATGCAGTGTTTCCTTGATTGAATTAGCTCTCACACCAATATTTGCGTCTAGAGCCTTTGCTTTGAGGGCTATCTGAAAACGGCTGTGGCGCTGAAGTTGCCTGTGAATGTGGAGTTGGTGGCATGTGAAACCCGCATGTGGAGCATTCGTTTGTGTGGGATGCTGACCAAGCTTCATTTCAGTCCTAGGCACACAAAGAGCACTAAGCATAGAGTGTGAAAACTGAGTTTCCTTGAGAGCTGCTTGGAAGCCTGATGGTGTGTGAAGTTAGTGAGCCAAATGGAGTTGTTCTCCCACAAGAACCACTCGGCTGATCCTTCTTCAATATGCCCTTCACCAACATGCAGTGTTTCCTTGATTGAATTAGCTCTCACACCAATATTTGCGTCTAGAGCCTTTGCATTGAGGGCTATCTGAAAACGGCTGTGGCGCTGAAGTTGCCTGTGAATGTGGAGTTGGTGGCATGTGAAACCCGCATGTGGAGCATTCATTTGTGTGGGATGCTGACCAAGCTTCATTTCAGTCCTGGGCACACAAAGAGCACTAAGCATAGAGTGTGAAAACTGAGTTTCCTTGAGAGCTGCTTGGAAGCCTGATGGTGTGTGAAGTTAGTGAGCCAAATGGAGTTGTTCTCCCACAAGAACCACTCGGCTGATCCTTCTTCAATATGCCCTTCACCAACATGCAGTGTTTCCTTGATTGAATTAGCTCTCACACCAATATTTGCGTCTAGAGCCTTTGCATTGAGGGCTATCTGAAAACGGCTGTGGCGCTGAAGTTGCCTGTGAATGTGGAGTTGGTGGCATGTGAAACCCGCATGTAGAGCATTCGTTTCTGTGGGATGCTCTACCAGGTTCATTCCTAGATAATGCACTCAAAGGGCACTAAGCATAGAGTGTGAAAACTGAGTTTCCTTGAGAGCTGCTTGGAAGCCTGATGGTGTGTGACGTTAGTGAGCCAAATGGAGTTGTTCTCCCACAAGAACCACTCGGCTGATCCTTCTTCAATATGCCCTTCACCAACATGCAGTGTTTCCTTGATTGAATTAGCTCTCACACCAATATTTGCGTCTAGAGCCTTTGCATTCAGGGCTATCTGAAAACGGCTGTGGCGCTGAAGTTGCCTGTGAATGTGGAGTTGGTGGCATGTGAAACCCGCATGTGGAGCATTCGTTTGTGTGGGATGCTGACCAAGCTTCATTTCAGTCCTAGGCACTCAAAGGGCACTAAGCATAGAGTGTGAAAACTGAGTTTCCTTGAGAGCTGCTTGGAAGCCTGATGGTGTGTGAAGTTAGTGAGCCAAATGGAGTTGTTCTCCCACAAGAACCACTCGGCTGATCCTTCTTCAATATGCCCTTCACCAACATGCAGTGTTTCCTTGATTGAATTAGCTCTCACACCAATATTTGCGTCTAGAGCCTTTGCTTTGAGGGCTATCTGAAAACGGCTGTGGCGCTGAAGTTGCCTGTGAATGTGGAGTTGGTGGCATGTGAAACCCGCATGTGGAGCATTCGTTTGTGTGGGATGCTGACCAAGCTTCATTTCAGTCCTGGGCACACAAAGAGCACTAAGCATAGAGTGTGAAAACTGAGTTTCCTTGAGAGCTGCTTGGAAGCCTGATGGTGTGTGAAGTTAGTGAGCCAAATGGAGTTGTTCTCCCACAAGAACCACTCGGCTGATCCTTCTTCAATATGCCCTTCACCAACATGCAGTGTTTCCTTGATTGAATTAGCTCTCACACCAATATTTGCGTCTAGAGCCTTTGCATTGAGGGCTATCTGAAAACGGCTGTGGCGCTGAAGTTGCCTGTGAATGTGGAGTTGGTGGCATGTGAAACCCGCATGTAGAGCATTCGTTTCTGTGGGATGCTCTACCAGGTTCATTCCTAGATAATGCACTCAAAGGGCACTAAGCATAGAGTGTGAAAACTGAGTTTCCTTGAGAGCTGCTTGGAAGCCTGATGGTGTGTGACGTTAGTGAGCCAAATGGAGTTGTTCTCCCACAAGAACCACTCGGCTGATCCTTCTTCAATATGCCCTTCACCAACATGCAGTGTTTCCTTGATTGAATTAGCTCTCACACCAATATTTGCGTCTAGAGCCTTTGCATTCAGGGCTATCTGAAAACGGCTGTGGCGCTGAAGTTGCCTGTGAATGTGGAGTTGGTGGCATGTGAAACCCGCATGTGGAGCATTCGTTTGTGTGGGATGCTGACCAAGCTTCATTTCAGTCCTAGGCACTCAAAGGGCACTAAGCATAGAGTGTGAAAACTGAGTTTCCTTGAGAGCTGCTTGGAAGCCTGATGGTGTGTGAAGTTAGTGAGCCAAATGGAGTTGTTCTCCCACAAGAACCACTCGGCTGATCCTTCTTCAATATGCCCTTCACCAACATGCAGTGTTTCCTTGATTGAATTAGCTCTCACACCAATATTTGCGTCTAGAGCCTTTGCTTTGAGGGCTATCTGAAAACGGCTGTGGCGCTGAAGTTGCCTGTGAATGTGGAGTTGGTGGCATGTGAAACCCGCATGTGGAGCATTCGTTTGTGTGGGATGCTGACCAAGCTTCATTTCAGTCCTGGGCACACAAAGAGCACTAAGCATAGAGTGTGAAAACTGAGTTTCCTTGAGAGCTGCTTGGAAGCCTGATGGTGTGTGAAGTTAGTGAGCCAAATGGAGTTGTTCTCCCACAAGAACCACTCGGCTGATCCTTCTTCAATATGCCCTTCACCAACATGCAGTGTTTCCTTGATTGAATTAGCTCTCACACCAATATTTGCGTCTAGAGCCTTTGCATTGAGGGCTATCTGAAAACGGCTGTGGCGCTGAAGTTGCCTGTGAATGTGGAGTTGGTGGCATGTGAAATCCGCATGTGGAGCATTCGTTTGTGTGGGATGCTCTACCAGGTTCATTTCAGTCATAGCCAAAGAAAGGGCACTAAGCATAGAGTGTGAAAACTGAGTTTCCTTGAGAGCTGCTTGGAAGCCTGATGGTGTGTGAAGTTAGTGAGCCAAATGGAGTTGTTCTCCCACAAGAACCACTCGGCTGATCCTTCTTCAATATGCCCTTCACCAACATGCAGTGTTTCCTTGATTGAATTAGCTCTCACACCAATATTTGCGTCTAGAGCCTTTGCTTTGAGGGCTATCTGAAAACGGCTGTGGCGCTGAAGTTGCCTGTGAATGTGGAGTTGGTGGCATGTGAAACCCGCATGTGGAGCATTCGTTTGTGTGGGATGCTCTACCAGGTTCATTTCAGTCATAGCCAAAGAAAGGGCACTAAGCATAGAGTGTGAAAACTGAGTTTCCTTGAGAGCTGCTTGGAAGCCTGATGGTGTGTGAAGTTAGTGAGCCAAATGGAGTTGTTCTCCCACAAGAACCACTCGGCTGATCCTTCTTCAATATGCCCTTCACCAGCATGCAGTGTTTCCTTGATTGAATTAGCTCTCACACCAATATTTGCGTCTAGAGCCTTTGCATTCAGGGCTATCTGAAAACGGCTGTGGCGCTGAAGTTGCCTGTGAATGTGGAGTTGGTGGCATGTGAAACCCGCATGTGGAGCATTCGTTTGTGTGGGATGCTGACCAAGCTTCATTTCAGTCCTGGGCACACAAAGAGCACTAAGCATAGAGTGTGAAAACTGAGTTTCCTTGAGAGCTGCTTGGAAGCCTGATGGTGTGTGAAGTTAGTGAGCCAAATGGAGTTGTTCTCCCACAAGAACCACTCGGCTGATCCTTCTTCAATATGCCCTTCACCAACATGCAGTGTTTCCTTGATTGAATTAGCTCTCACACCAATATTTGCGTCTAGAGCCTTTGCATTGAGGGCTATCTGAAAACGGCTGTGGCGCTGAAGTTGCCTGTGAATGTGGAGTTGGTGGCATGTGAAACCCGCATGTGGAGCATTCGTTTGTGTGGGATGCTCTACCAGGTTCATTTCAGTCATAGCCAAAGAAAGGGCACTAAGCATAGAGTGTGAAAACTGAGTTTCCTTGAGAGCTGCTTGGAAGCCTGATGGTGTGTGAAGTTAGTGAGCCAAATGGAGTTGTTCTCCCACAAGAACCACTCGGCTGATCCTTCTTCAATATGCCCTTCACCAACATGCAGTGTTTCCTTGATTGAATTAGCTCTCACACCAATATTTGCGTCTAGAGCCTTTGCTTTGAGGGCTATCTGAAAACGGCTGTGGCGCTGAAGTTGCCTGTGAATGTGGAGTTGGTGGCATGTGAAACCCGCATGTGGAGCATTCGTTTGTGTGGGATGCTCTACCAGGTTCATTTCAGTCATAGCCAAAGAAAGGGCACTAAGCATAGAGTGTGAAAACTGAGTTTCCTTGAGAGCTGCTTGGAAGCCTGATGGTGTGTGAAGTTAGTGAGCCAAATGGAGTTGTTCTCCCACAAGAACCACTCGGCTGATCCTTCTTCAATATGCCCTTCACCAGCATGCAGTGTTTCCTTGATTGAATTAGCTCTCACACCAATATTTGCGTCTAGAGCCTTTGCATTGAGGGCTATCTGAAAACGGCTGTGGCGCTGAAGTTGCCTGTGAATGTGGAGTTGGTGGCATGTGAAACCCGCATGTGGAGCATTCGTTTGTGTGGGATGCTGACCAAGCTTCATTTCAGTCCTGGGCACACAAAGAGCACTAAGCATAGAGTGTGAAAACTGAGTTTCCTTGAGAGCTGCTTGGAAGCCTGATGGTGTGTGAAGTTAGTGAGCCAAATGGAGTTGTTCTCCCACAAGAACCACTCGGCTGATCCTTCTTCAATATGCCCTTCACCAACATGCAGTGTTTCCTTGATTGAATTAGCTCTCACACCAATATTTGCGTCTAGAGCCTTTGCTTTGAGGGCTATCTGAAAACGGCTGTGGCGCTGAAGTTGCCTGTGAATGTGGAGTTGGTGGCATGTGAAACCCGCATGTGGAGCATTCGTTTGTGTGGGATGCTGACCAAGCTTCATTTCATTCCTGGGCACACAAAGAGCACTAAGCATAGAGTGTGAAAACTGAGTTTCCTTGAGAGCTGCTTGGAAGCCTGATGGTGTGTGAAGTTAGTGAGCCAAATGGAGTTGTTCTCCCACAAGAACCACTCGGCTGATTCTTCTTCAATATGCCCTTCACCAACATGCAGTGTTTCCTTGATTGAATTAGCTCTCACACCAATATTTGCGTCTAGAGCCTTTGCATTGAGGGCTATCTGAAAACGGCTGTGGCGCTGAAGTTGCCTGTGAATGTGGAGTTGGTGGCATGTGAAACCCGCATGTGGAGCATTCGTTTGTGTGGGATGCTCTACCAAGTTCATTTCAGTCATAGCCAAAGAAAGGGCACTAAGCATAGAGTGTGAAAACTGAGTTTCCTTGAGAGCTGCTTGGAAGCCTGATGGTGTGTGAAGTTAGTGAGCCAAATGGAGTTGTTCTCCCACAAGAACCACTCGGCTGATTCTTCTTCAATATGCCCTTCACCAACATGCAGTGTTTCCTTGATTGAATTAGCTCTCACACCAATATTTGCGTCTAGAGCCTTTGCTTTGAGGGCTATCTGAAAACGGCTGTGGGGCTGAAGTTGCCTGTGAATGTGGAGTTGGTGGCATGTGAAACCCGCATGTGGAGCATTCGTTTCTGTGGGATGCTCTACCAGGTTCATTCCTAGATAATGCACTCAAAGGGCACTAAGCATAGAGTGTGAAAACTGAGTTTCCTTGAGAGCTGCTTGGAAGCCTGATGGTGTGTGAAGTTAGTGAGCCAAATGGAGTTGTTCTCCCACAAGAACCACTCGGCTGATTCTTCTTCAATATGCCCTTCACCAACATGCAGTGTTTCCTTGATTGAATTAGCTCTCACACCAATATTTGCGTCTAGAGCCTTTGCTTTGAGGGCTATCTGAAAACGGCTGTGGCGCTGAAGTTGCCTGTGAATGTGGAGTTGGTGGCATGTGAAACCCGCATGTAGAGCATTCGTTTCTGTGGGATGCTCTACCAGGTTCATTCCTAGATAATGCACTCAAAGGGCTCTAAGCATAGAGTGTGAAAACTGAGTTTCCTTGAGAGCTGCTTGGAAGCCTGATGGTGTGTGAAGTTAGTGAGCCAAATGGAGTTGTTCTCCCACAAGAACCACTCGGCTGATCCTTCTTCAATATGCCCTTCACCAACATGCAGTGTTTCCTTGATTGAATTAGCTCTCACACCAATATTTGCGTCTAGAGCCTTTGCATTCAGGGCTATCTGAAAACGGCTGTGGCGCTGAAGTTGCCTGTGAATGTGGAGTTGGTGGCATGTGAAACCCGCATGTGGAGCATTCGTTTGTGTGGGATGCTGACCAAGCTTCATTTCATTCCTAGGCACACAAATAGCACTAAGCATAGAGTGTGAAAACTGAGTTTCCTTGAGAGCTGCTTGGAAGCCTGATGGTGTGTGAAGTTAGTGAGCCAAATGGAGTTGTTCTCCCACAAGAACCACTCGGCTGATCCTTCTTCAATATGCCCTTCACCAACATGCAGTGTTTCCTTGATTGAATTAGCTCTCACACCAATATTTGCGTCTAGAGCCTTTGCATTGAGGGCTATCTGAAAACGGCTGTGGCGCTGAAGTTGCCTGTGAATGTGGAGTTGGTGGCATGTGAAACCCGCATGTGGAGCATTCGTTTGTGTGGGATGCTGACCAAGCTTCATTTCAGTCCTGGGCACACAAAGAGCACTAAGCATAGAGTGTGAAAACTGAGTTTCCTTGAGAGCTGCTTGGAAGCCTGATGGTGTGTGAAGTTAGTGAGCCAAATGGAGTTGTTCTCCCACAAGAACCACTCGGCTGATCCTTCTTCAATATGCCCTTCACCAACATGCAGTGTTTCCTTGATTGAATTAGCTCTCACACCAATATTTGCGTCTAGAGCCTTTGCATTGAGGGCTATCTGAAAACGGCTGTGGCGCTGAAGTTGCCTGTGAATGTGGAGTTGGTGGCATGTGAAACCCGCATGTGGAGCATTCGTTTATGTGGGATGCTGACCAAGCTTCATTTCAGTCCTAGGCACTCAAAGGGCACTAAGCATAGAGTGTGAACACTGAGTTTCCTTGAGAGCTGCTTGGATGCCTGATGGTGTGTGAAGTTAGTGAGCCAAATGGAGTTGTTCTCCCACAAGAACCACTCGGCTGATTCTTCTTCAATATGCCCTTCACCAACATGCAGTGTTTCCTTGATTGAATTAGCTCTCACACCAATATTTGCGTCTAGAGCCTTTGCATTGAGGGCTATCTGAAAACGGCTGTGGCGCTGAAGTTGCCTGTGAATGTGGAGTTGGTGGCATGTGAAACCCGCATGTGGAGCATTCGTTTGTGTGGGATGCTCTACCAGGTTCATTTCAGTCGTAGCCAAAGAAAGGGCACTAAGCATAGAGTGTGAAAACTGAGTTTCCTTGAGAGCTGCTTGGAAGCCTGATGGTGTGTGAAGTTAGTGAGCCAAATGGAGTTGTTCTCCCACAAGAACCACTCGGCTGATCCTTCTTCAATATGCCCTTCACCAACATGCAGTGTTTCCTTGATTGAATTAGCTCTCACACCAATATTTGCGTCTAGAGCCTTTGCTTTGAGGGCTATCTGAAAACGGCTGTGGTGCTGAAGTTGCCTGTGAATGTGGAGTTGGTGGCATGTGAAACCCGCATGTGGAGCATTCGTTTGTGTGGGATGCTCTACCAGGTTCATTTCAGTCATAGCCAAAGAAAGGGCACTAAGCATAGAGTGTGAAAACTGAGTTTCCTTGAGAGCTGCTTGGAAGCCTGATGGTGTGTGAAGTTAGTGAGCCAAATGGAGTTGTTCTCCCACAAGAACCACTCGGCTGATCCTTCTTCAATATGCCCTTCACCAACATGCAGTGTTTCCTTGATTGAATTAGCTCTCACACCAATATTTGCGTCTAGAGCCTTTGCATTGAGGGCTATCTGAAAACGGCTGTGGCGCTGAAGTTGCCTGTGAATGTGGAGTTGGTGGCATGTGAAACCCGCATGTGGAGCATTCGTTTGTGTGGGATGCTCTACCAAGTTCATTTCAGTCGTAGCCAAAGAAAGGGCAGTAAGCATAGAGTGTGAAAACTGAGTTTCCTTGAGAGCTGCTTGGAAGCCTGATGGTGTGTGAAGTTAGTGAGCCAAATGGAGTTGTTCTCCCACAAGAACCACTCGGCTGATCCTTCTTCAATATGCCCTTCACCAACATGCAGTGTTTCCTTGATTGAATTAACTCTCACACCAATATTTGCGTCTAGAGCCTTTGCATTGAGGGCTATCTGAAAACGGCTGTGGCGCTGAAGTTGCCTGAGAATGTGGAGTTGGTGGCATGTGAAACCCGCATGTGGAGCATTCGTTTGTGTGGGATGCTCTACCAGGTTCATTTCAGTCCTAGCCATACAAAGGGCACTAAGCAGAGAGTGTGAAAACTGAGTTTCCTTGAGAGCTGCTTAGAAGCCTGATGGTGTGTGACGTTAGTGAGCCAAATGGAGTTGTTCTCCCACAAGAACCACTCGGCTGATCCTTCTTCAATATGCCCTTCACCAACATGCAGTGTTTCCTTGATTGAATTAGCTCTCACACCAATATTTGCGTCTAGAGCCTTTGCATTGAGGGCTATCTGAAAACGGCTGTGGCGCTGAAGTTGCCTGTGAATGTGGAGTTGGTGGCATGTGAAACCTGCATGTGGAGCATTCGTTTGTATGGGATGCTCTACCAGGTTCATTCCTAGATAATGCACTCAAAGGGCACTAAGCATAGAGTGTGAAAACTGAGTTTCCTTGAGAGCTGCTTGGAAGCCTGATGGTGTGTGATGTTATTGAGCCAAATGGAGTTGTTCTCCCACAAAACCACTCGGCTGATCCTTCTTCAATATGCCCTTCACCAACATGCAGTGTTTCCTTGATTGAATTAGCTCTCACACCAATATTTGCGTCTAGAGCCTTTGCTTTGAGGGCTATCTGAAAACGGCTGTTGCGCTGAAGTTGCCTGTGAATGTGGAGTTGGTGGCATGTGAAACCCGCATGTGGAGCATTCGTTTGTGTGGGATGCTGACCAAGCTTCATTTCAGTCCTAGGCACACAAATAGCACTAAGCATAGAGTGTGAAAACTGAGTTTCCTTGAGAGCTGCTTGGAAGCCTGATGGTGTGTGAAGTTAGTGAGCCAAATGGAGTTGTTCTCCCACAAGAACCACTCGGCTGATCCTTCTTCAATATGCCCTTCACCAACATGCAGTGTTTCCTTGATTGAATTAGCTCTCACACCAATATTTGCATCTAGAGCCTTTGCATTGAGGGCTATCTGAAAACGGCTGTGGCGCTGAAGTTGCCTGTGAATGTGGAGTTGGTGGCATGTGAAACCCGCATGTGGAGCATTCGTTTGTGTGGGATGCTGACCAAGCTTCATTTCAGTCCTGGGCACACAAAGAGCACTAAGCATAGAGTGTGAAAACTGAGTTTCCTTGAGAGCTGCTTGGAAGCCTGATGGTGTGTGAAGTTAGTGAGCCAAATGGAGTTGTTCTCCCACAAGAACCACTCGGCTGATCCTTCTTCAATATGCCCTTCACCAACATGCAGTGTTTCCTTGATTGAATTAGCTCTCACACCAATATTTGCGTCTAGAGCCTTTGCATTGAGGGCTATCTGAAAACGGCTGTGGCGCTGAAGTTGCCTGTGAATGTGGAGTTGGTGGCATGTGAAACCCGCATGTGGAGCATTCGTTTGTGTGGGATGCTCTACCAGGTTCATTTCAGTCATAGCCAAAGAAAGGGCACTAAGCATAGAGTGTGAAAACTGAGTTTCCTTGAGAGCTGCTTGGAAGCCTGATGGTGTGTGAAGTTAGTGAGCCAAATGGAGTTGTTCTCCCACAAGAACCACTCGGCTGATCCTTCTTCAATATGCCCTTCACCAACATGCAGTGTTTCCTTGATTGAATTAACTCTCACACCAATATTTGCGTCTAGAGCCTTTGCATTGAGGGCTATCTGAAAACGGCTGTGGCGCTGAAGTTGCCTGTGAATGTGGAGTTGGTGGCATGTGAAACCCGCATGTGGAGCATTCGTTTATGTGGGATGCTCTACAAGATTCATTTCAGTCCTAGGCACTCAAAGGGCACTAAGCATAGAGTGTGAAAACTGAGTTTCCTTGAGAGCTGCTTGGAAGCCTGATGGTGTGTGAAGTTAGTGAGCCAAATGGAGTTGTTCTCCCACAAGAACCACTTGGCTGATTCTTCTTCAATATGCCCTTCACCAACATGCAGTGTTTCCTTGATTGAATTACTCTCACACCAATATTTGCGTCTAGAGCCTTTGCTTTGAGGGCTATCTGAAAACGGCTGTGGCGCTGAAGTTGCCTGTGAATGTGGAGTTGGTGGCATGTGAAACCCGCGTGTAGAGCATTCGTTTCTGTGGGATGCTCTACCAGGTTCATTCCTAGATAATGCACTCAAAGGGCACTAAGCATAGAGTGTGAAAACTGAGTTTCCTTGAGAGCTGCTTGGAAGCCTGATGGTGTGTGACGTTAGTGAGCCAAATGGAGTTGTTCTCCCACAAGAACCACTCGGCTGATCCTTCTTCAATATGCCCTTCACCAACATGCAGTGTTTCCTTGATTGAATTAGCTCTCACACCAATATTTGCGTCTAGAGCCTTTGCATTCAGGGCTATCTGAAAACGGCTGTGGCGCTGAAGTTGCCTGTGAATGTGGAGTTGGTGGCATGTGAAACCCGCATGTGGAGCATTCGTTTGTGTGGGATGCTGACCAAGCTTCATTTCAGTCCTAGGCACTCAAAGGGCACTAAGCATAGAGTGTGAAAACTGAGTTTCCTTGAGAGCTGCTTGGAAGCCTGATGGTGTGTGAAGTTAGTGAGCCAAATGGAGTTGTTCTCCCACAAGAACCACTCGGCTGATCCTTCTTCAATATGCCCTTCACCAACATGCAGTGTTTCCTTGATTGAATTAGCTCTCACACCAATATTTGCGTCTAGAGCCTTTGCTTTGAGGGCTATCTGAAAACGGCTGTGGCGCTGAAGTTGCCTGTGAATGTGGAGTTGGTGGCATGTGAAACCCGCATGTGGAGCATTCGTTTGTGTGGGATGCTGACCAAGCTTCATTTCAGTCCTGGGCACACAAAGAGCACTAAGCATAGAGTGTGAAAACTGAGTTTCCTTGAGAGCTGCTTGGAAGCCTGATGGTGTGTGAAGTTAGTGAGCCAAATGGAGTTGTTCTCCCACAAGAACCACTCGGCTGATCCTTCTTCAATATGCCCTTCACCAACATGCAGTGTTTCCTTGATTGAATTAGCTCTCACACCAATATTTGCGTCTAGAGCCTTTGCATTGAGGGCTATCTGAAAACGGCTGTGGCGCTGAAGTTGCCTGTGAATGTGGAGTTGGTGGCATGTGAAACCCGCATGTGGAGCATTCGTTTGTGTGGGATGCTCTACCAGGTTCATTTCAGTCATAGCCAAAGAAAGGGCACTAAGCATAGAGTGTGAAAACTGAGTTTCCTTGAGAGCTGCTTGGAAGCCTGATGGTGTGTGAAGTTAGTGAGCCAAATGGAGTTGTTCTCCCACAAGAACCACTCGGCTGATCCTTCTTCAATATGCCCTTCACCAACATGCAGTGTTTCCTTGATTGAATTAGCTCTCACACCAATATTTGCGTCTAGAGCCTTTGCATTGAGGGCTATCTGAAAACGGCTGTGGCGCTGAAGTTGCCTGTGAATGTGGAGTTGGTGGCATGTGAAACCCGCATGTGGAGCATTCGTTTATGTGGGATGCTGACCAAGCTTCATTTCAGTCCTAGGCACTCAAAGGGCACTAAGCATAGAGTGTGAAAACTGAGTTTCCTTGAGAGCTGCTTGGAAGCCTGATGGTGTGTGAAGTTAGTGAGCCAAATGGAGTTGTTCTCCCACAAGAACCACTCGGCTGATCCTTCTTCAATATGCCCTTCACCAACATGCAGTGTTTCCTTGATTGAATTAGCTCTCACACCAATATTTGCGTCTAGAGCCTTTGCATTGAGGGCTATCTGAAAACGGCTGTGGCGCTGAAGTTGCCTGTGAATGTGGAGTTGGTGGCATGTGAAACCCGCATGTGGAGCATTCGTTTGTGTGGGATGCTCTACCAGGTTCATTTCAGTCATAGCCAAAGAAAGGGCACTAAGCATAGAGTGTGAAAACTGAGTTTCCTTGAGAGCTGCTTGGAAGCCTGATGGTGTGTGAAGTTAGTGAGCCAAATGGAGTTGTTCTCCCACAAGAACCACTCGGCTGATCCTTCTTCAATATGCCCTTCACCAACATGCAGTGTTTCCTTGATTGAATTAGCTCTCACACCAATATTTGCGTCTAGAGCCTTTGCTTTGAGGGCTATCTGAAAACGGCTGTGGCGCTGAAGTTGCCTGTGAATGTGGAGTTGGTGGCATGTGAAACCCGCATGTGGAGCATTCGTTTGTGTGGGATACTGACCAAGCTTCATTTCAGTCCTGGGCACACAAAGAGCACTAAGCATAGAGTGTGAAAACTGAGTTTCCTTGAGAGCTGCTTGGAAGCCTGATGGTGTGTGAAGTTAGTGAGCCAAATGGAGTTGTTCTCCCACAAGAACCACTCGGCTGATCCTTCTTCAATATGCCCTTCACCAACATGCAGTGTTTCCTTGATTGAATTAGCTCTCACACCAATATTTGCGTCTAGAGCCTTTGCATTGAGGGCTATCTGAAAACGGCTGTGGCGCTGAAGTTGCCTGTGAATGTGGAGTTGGTGGCATGTGAAACCCGCATGTGGAGCATTCGTTTGTGTGGGATGCTGACCAAGCTTCATTTCAGTCCTGGGCACACAAAGAGCACTAAGCATAGAGTGTGAAAACTGAGTTTCCTTGAGAGCTGCTTGGAAGCCTGATGGTGTGTGAAGTTAGTGAGCCAAATGGAGTTGTTCTCCCACAAGAACCACTCGGCTGATCCTTCTTCAATATGCCCTTCACCAACATGCAGTGTTTCCTTGATTGAATTAGCTCTCACACCAATATTTGCGTCTAGAGCCTTTGCTTTGAGGGCTATCTGAAAACGGCTGTGGCGCTGAAGTTGCCTGTGAATGTGGAGTTGGTGGCATGTGAAACCCGCATGTGGAGCATTCGTTTGTGTGGGATGCTGACCAAGCTTCATTTCAGTCCTGGGCACACAAAGAGCACTAAGCATAGAGTGTGAAAACTGAGTTTCCTTGAGAGCTGCTTGGAAGCCTGATGGTGTGTGAAGTTAGTGAGCCAAATGGAGTTGTTCTCCCACAAGAACCACTCGGCTGATCCTTCTTCAATATGCCCTTCACCAACATGCAGTGTTTCCTTGATTGAATTAGCTCTCACACCAATATTTGCGTCTAGAGCCTTTGCTTTGAGGGCTATCTGAAAACGGCTGTGGCGCTGAAGTTGCCTGTGAATGTGGAGTTGGTGGCATGTGAAACCCGCATGTGGAGCATTCGTTTGTGTGGGATGCTCTACCAAGTTCATTTCAGTCATAGCCAAAGAAAGGGCACTAAGCATAGAGTGTGAAAACTGAGTTTCCTTGAGAGCTGCTTGGAAGCCTGATGGTGTGTGAAGTTAGTGAGCCAAATGGAGTTGTTCTCCCACAAGAACCACTCGGCTGATTCTTCTTCAATATGCCCTTCACCAACATGCAGTGTTTCCTTGATTGAATTAGCTCTCACACCAATATTTGCGTCTAGAGCCTTTGCATTCAGGGCTATCTGAAAATGGCTGTGGCGCTGAAGTTGCCTGTGAATGTGGAGTTGGTGGCATGTGAAACCCGCATGTAGAGCATTCGTTTGTGTGGGATGCTCTACCAGGTTCATTCCTAGATAATGCACTCAAAGGGCACTAAGCATAGAGTGTGAAAACTGAGTTTCCTTGAGAGCTGCGTGGAAGCCTGATGGTGTGTGACGTTAGTGAGCCAAATGGAGTTGTTCTCCCACAAGAACCACTCGGCTGATCCTTCTTCAATATGCCCTTCACCAACATGCAGTGTTTCCTTGATTGAATTAGCTCTCACACCAATATTTGCGTCTAGAGCCTTTGCATTGAGGGCTATCTGAAAACGGCTGTGGCGCTGAAGTTGCCTGTGAATGTGGAGTTGGTGGCATGTGAAACCCGCATGTGGAGCATTCGTTTGTGTGGGATGCTGACCAAGCTTCATTTCAGTCCTAGGCACTCAAACGGCACTAAGCATAGAGTGTGAAAACTGAGTTTCCTTGAGAGCTGCTTGGAAGCCTGATGGTGTGTGAAGTTAGTGAGCCAAATGGAGTTGTTCTCCCACAAGAACCACTCGGCTGATTCTTCTTCAATATGCCCTTCACCAACATGCAGTGTATCCTTGATTGAATTAGCTCTCACACCAATATTTGCGTCTAGAGCCTTTGCTTTGAGGGCTATCTGAAAACGGCTGTGGCGCTGAAGTTGCCTGTGAATGTGGAGTTGGTGGCATGTGAAACCCGCATGTGGAGCATTCGTTTATGTGGGATGCTGACCAAGCTTCATTTCAGTCCTAGGCACTCAAAGGGCACTAAGCATAGAGTGTGAAAACGGAGTAGGCACTCAAAGGGCACTAAGCATAGAGTGTGAAAACGGAGTTTCCTTGAGAGCTGCTTGGAAGCCTGATGGTGTGTGAAGTTAGTGAGCCAAATGGAGTTGTTCTCCCACAAGAACCACTCGGCTGATCCTTCTTCAATATGCCCTTCACCAACATGCAGTGTTTCCTTGATTCAATTAGCTCTCACACCAATATTTGCGTCTAGAGCCTTTGCATTGAGGGCTATCTGAAAACGGCTGTGGCGCTGAAGTTGCCTGTGAATGTGGAGTTGGTGGCATGTGAAACCCGCATGTGGAGCATTCGTTTGTGTGGGATGCTGACCAAGCTTCATTTCAGTCCTGGGCACACAAAGACCAGTAAGCATAGAGTGTGAAAACTGAGTTTCCTTGAGAGCTGCTTGGAAGCCTGATGGTGTGTGAAGTTAGTGAGCCAAATGGAGTTGTTCTCCCACAAGAACCACTCGGCTGATCCTTCTTCAATATGCCCTTCACCAACATGCAGTGTTTCCTTGATTGAATTAGCTCTCTACACCAATATTTGCGTCTAGAGCCTTTGCATTGAGGGCTATCTGAAAACGGCTGTGGCGCTGAAGTTGCCTGTGAATGTGGAGTTGGTGGCATGTGAAACCCGCATGTGGAGCATTCGTTTGTGTGGGATGCTCTACCAAGTTCATTTCAGTCATAGCCAAAGAAAGGGCACTAAGCATAGAGTGTGAAAACTGAGTTTCCTTGAGAGCTGCTTGGAAGCCTGATGGTGTGTGAAGTTAGTGAGCCAAATGGAGTTGTTCTCCCACAAGAACCACTCGGCTGATTCTTCTTCAATATGCCCTTCACCAACATGCAGTGTTTCCTTGATTGAATTAGCTCTCACACCAATATTTGCGTCTAGAGCCTTTGCTTTGAGGGCTATCTGAAAACGGCTGTGGCGCTGAAGTTGCCTGTGAATGTGGAGTTGGTGGCATGTGAAACCCGCATGTAGAGCATTCGTTTGTGTGGGATGCTCTACCAGGTTCATTCCTAGATAATGCACTCAAAGGGCACTAAGCATAGAGTGTGAAAACTGAGTTTCCTTGAGAGCTGCGTGGAAGCCTGATGGTGTGTGAAGTTAGTGAGCCAAATGGAGTTGTTCTCCCACAAGAACCACTCGGCTGATCCTTCTTCAATATGCCCTTCACCAACATGCAGTGTTTCCTTGATTGAATTAGCTCTCACACCAATATTTGCGTCTAGAGCCTTTGCATTGAGGGCTATCTGAAACGGCTGTGGCGCTGAAGTTGCCTGTGAATGTGGAGTTGGTGGCATGTGAAACCGCATGTGGAGCATTCGTTTCTGTGGGATGCTCTACCAGGTCATTCCTAGATAATGCACTCAAAGGCACTAAGCATAGAGTGTGAAAACTGAGTTTCCTTGAGAGCTGCTTGGAAGCCTGATGGTGTGTGAAGTTAGTGAGCCAAATGGAGTTGTTCTCCACAAGAACCATCGGCTGATCTTCTTCAATATGCCCTTCACCAACATGCAGTGTTTCCTTGATTGAATTAGCTCTCACACCAATATTTGCGTCTAGAGCCTTTGCATTCAGGGCTATCTGAAAACGGCTGTGGCGCTGAAGTTGCCTGTGAATGTGGAGTTGGTGGCATGTGAAACCCGCATGTGGAGCATTCGTTTGTGTGGGATGCTGACCAAGCTTCATTTCATTCTAGGCACACAAATAGCACTAAGCATAGAGTGTGAAAACTGAGTTTCCTTGAGAGCTGCTTGGAAGCCTGATGGTGTGTGAGTTAGTGAGCCAAATGGAGTTGTTCTCCACAAGAACCACTCGGCTGATCCTTCTTCAATATGCCCTCACCAACATGCAGTGTTTCCTTGATTGAATTAGCTCTCACACCAATATTTGCGTCTAGAGCCTTTGCTTTGAGGGCTATCTGAAAACGGCTGTGGCGCTGTAGTTGCCTGTGAATGTGGAGTTGGTGGCATGTGAAACCCGCATGTGGAGCATTTCGTTTGTGTGGGATGCTGACCAAGCTTCATTTCAGTCCTGGGCACACAAGAGCACTAGCATAGAGTGTGAAACTGAGTTTCTTGAGAGCTGCTTGGAAGCCTGATGGTGTGTGAAGTTAGTGAGCCAAATGGAGTTGTTCTCCCACAAGAACACTCGGCTGATCCTTCTTCAATATGCCCTTCACCAACATGCAGTGTTTCCTTGATTGAAGTAGCTCTCACACCAATATTTGCGTCTAGAGCCTTTGCATTGAGGGCTATCTGAAAACGGCTGTGGCGCTGAAGTTGCCTGTGAATGTGGAGTTGGTGGCATGTGAAACCCGCATGTGGAGCATTCGTTTGTGTGGGATGCTCTACCAAGTTCATTTCAGTCATAGCCAAAGAAAGGGCACTAAGCATAGAGTGTGAAAACTGAGTTTCCTTGAGAGCTGCTTGAAGCCTGATGGTGTGTGAAGTTAGTGAGGCAAATGGAGTTGTTCTCCCACAAGAACCACTCGGCTGATTCTTCTTCAATATGCCCCTTCACCAACATGCAGTGTTTCCTTGATTGAATTAGCTCTCAGCACCATATTTGCGTCTAGAGCCTTGCTTGAGGGCTATCTGAAAACGGCTGTGGCGCTGAAGTTGCCTGTGAATGTGGAGTTGGTGGCATGTGAAACCCGCATGTAGAGCATTCGTTTGTGTGGATGCTCTACCAGGTTCATTCCTAGATAATGCACTCAAAGGGCACTAAGCATAGAGTGTGAAACTGAGTTTCCTTGAGAGCTGCGTGGAAGCCTGATGGTGTGTGAGTTAGTGAGCCAAATGGAGTTGTTCTCCCACAAGAACCACCGGCTGATCCTTCTTCAATATGCCCTTCACCAACATGCAGTGTTTCCTTGATTGAATTAGCTCTCACACCAATATTTGCGTCTAGAGCCTTTGCATTGAGGGCTATCTGAAAACGGCTGTGGCGCTGAAGTTGCCTGTGAATGTGGAGTTGGTGGCATGTGAAACCCGCATGTGGAGCATTCGTTTCCTGTGGGATGCTCTACCAGGTTCATTCCTAGATAATGCACTCAAAGGCACTAAGCATAGAGTGTGAAAACTGAGTTTCCTGAGAGCTGCTTGGAAGCCTGATGGTGTGTGAAGTTAGTGAGCCAAATGGAGTGTTCTCCACAAGACACTCGGCTGATCCTTCTTCAATATGCCCTTCACCAACTTGCAGTGTTTCTTGATTGAATTAGCTCTCACACCAATATTTGCGTCTAGAGCCTTTGCATTCAGGGCTATCTGAAACGGCTGTGGCGCTGAAGTTGCCTGTGAATGTGGAGTTGGTGCATGTGAAACCCGCATGTGGAGCATTCGTTTGTGTGGGATGCTGACCAAGCTTCATTTCATTCCTAGGCACACAAATAGCACTAAGCATAGAGTGTGAAAACTGAGTTTCCTTGAGAGCTGCTTGGAAGCCTGATGGTGTGTGAAGTTAGTGAGCCAAATGGAGTTGTTCTCCCACAAGAACCACTCGGCTGATCCTTCTTCAATATGCCCTTCACCAACATGCAGTGTTTCCTTGATTGAATTAGCTCTCACACCAATATTTGCGTCTAGAGCCTTTTGCTTTGAGGGCTATCTGAAAACGGCTGTGCGCTGAAGTTGCCTGTGAATGTGGAGTTGGTGGCATGTGAAACCCGCATGTGGAGCATTCGTTTGTGTGGGATGCTGACCAAGCTTCATTTCAGTCCTGGGCACACAAAGAGCACTAAGCATAGAGTGTGAAAACTGAGTTTCCTTGAGAGCTGCTTGGAGCCTGATGGTGTGTGAAGTTAGTGAGCCAAATGGAGTTGTTCTCCCACAAGAACCACTCGGCTGATTCTTCTTCAATATGCCTTCACCAACATGCAGTGTTTCCTTGATTGAATTAGCTCTCACACCAATATTTGCGTCTAGAGCCTTTGCATTGAGGGCTATCTGAAAACGGCTGTGGCGCTGAAGTTGCCTGTGAATGTGAGTTGGTGGCATGTGAAACCCGCATGTGGAGCATTCGTTTGTGTGGGATGCTCTACCAGGTTCATTTCAGTCGTAGCCAAGAAAGGGCACTAAGCATAGAGTGTGAAAACTGAGTTTCCTTGAGAGCTGCGTGGAAGCCTGATGGTGTGTGAAGTTAGTGAGCCAAATGGAGTTGTTCTCCCACAAGAACCACTCGGCTGATCCTTCTTCAATATGCCCTTCACCAACATGCAGTGTTTCCTTGATTGAATTAGCTCTCACACCAATATTTGCGTCTAGAGCCTTTGCATTCAGGGCTATCTGAAAACGGCTGTGGCGCTGAAGTTGCCTGTGAATGTGGAGTTGGTGGCATGTGAAACCCGCATGTGGAGCATTCGTTTGTGTGGGATGCTGACCAAGCTTCATTTCATTCCTAGGCACACAAATAGCACTAAGCATAGAGTGTGAAAACTGAGTTTCCTTGAGAGCTGCTTGGAAGCCTGATGGTGTGTGAAGTTAGTGAGCCAAATGGAGTTGTTCTCCCACAAGAACCACTCGGCTGATCCTTCTTCAATATGCCCTTCACCAACATGCAGTGTTTCCTTGATTGAATTAACTCTCACACCAATATTTGCGTCTAGAGCCTTTGCATTGAGGGCTATCTGAAAACGGCTGTGGCGCTGAAGTTGCCTGAGAATGTGGAGTTGGTGGCATGTGAAACCCGCATGTGGAGCATTCGTTTGTGTGGGATGCTCTACCAGGTTCATTTCAGTCCTAGCCATACAAAGGGCACTAAGCAGAGAGTGTGAAAACTGAGTTTCCTTGAGAGCTGCTTAGAAGCCTGATGGTGTGTGACGTTAGTGAGCCAAATGGAGTTGTTCTCCCACAAGAACCACTCGGCTGATCCTTCTTCAATATGCCCTTCACCAACATGCAGTGTTTCCTTGATTGAATTAGCTCTCACACCAATATTTGCGTCTAGAGCCTTTGCATTGAGGGCTATCTGAAAACGGCTGTGGCGCTGAAGTTGCCTGTGAATGTGGAGTTGGTGGCATGTGAAACCTGCATGTGGAGCATTCGTTTGTGTGGGATGCTCTACCAGGTTCATTCCTAGATAATGCACTCAAAGGGCACTAAGCATAGAGTGTGAAAACTGAGTTTCCTTGAGAGCTGCTTGGAAGCCTGATGGTGTGTGATGTTATTGAGCCAAATGGAGTTGTTCTCCCACAAAACCACTCGGCTGATCCTTCTTCAATATGCCCTTCACCAACATGCAGTGTTTCCTTGATTGAATTAGCTCTCACACCAATATTTGCGTCTAGAGCCTTTGCATTGAGGGCTATCTGAAAACGGCTGTGGCGCTGAAGTTGCCTGTGAATGTGGAGTTGGTGGCATGTGAAACCCGCATGTGGAGCATTCGTTTGTGTGGGATGCTGACCAAGCTTCATTTCAGTCCTAGGCACACAAATAGCACTAAGCATAGAGTGTGAAAACTGAGTTTCCTTGAGAGCTGCTTGGAAGCCTGATGGTGTGTGAAGTTAGTGAGCCAAATGGAGTTGTTCTCCCACAAGAACCACTCGGCTGATCTTCTTCAATATGCCCTTCACCAACATGCAGTGTTTCCTTGATTGAATTAGCTCTCACACCAATATTTGCGTCTAGAGCCTTTGCATTGAGGGCTATCTGAAAACGGCTGTGGCGCTGAAGTTGCCTGTGAATGTGGAGTTGGTGGCATGTGAAACCCGCATGTGGAGCATTCGTTTGTGTGGGATGCTGACCAAGCTTCATTTCAGTCCTGGGCACACAAAGAGCACTAAGCATAGAGTGTGAAAACTGAGTTTCCTTGAGAGCTGCTTGGAAGCCTGATGATGTGTGAAGTTAGTGAGCCAAATGGAGTTGTTCTCCCACAAGAACCACTCGGCTGATCCTTCTTCAATATGCCCTTCACCAACATGCAGTGTTTCCTTGATTGAATTAGCTCTCACACCAATATTTGCGTCTAGAGCCTTTGCATTGAGGGCTATCTGAAAACGGCTGTGGCGCTGAAGTTGCCTGTGAATGTGGAGTTGGTGGCATGTGAAACCCGCATGTGGAGCATTCGTTTGTGTGGGATGCTCTACCAGGTTCATTTCAGTCATAGCCAAAGAAAGGGCACTAAGCATAGAGTGTGAAAACTGAGTTTCCTTGAGAGCTGCTTGGAAGCCTGATGGTGTGTGAAGTTAGTGAGCCAAATGGAGTTGTTCTCCCACAAGAACCACTCGGCTGATCCTTCTTCAATATGCCCTTCACCAACATGCAGTGTTTCCTTGATTGAATTAACTCTCACACCAATATTTGCGTCTAGAGCCTTTGCATTGAGGGCTATCTGAAAACGGCTGTGGCGCTGAAGTTGCCTGTGAATGTGGAGTTGGTGGCATGTGAAACCCGCATGTGGAGCATTCGTTTATGTGGGATGCTCTACAAGCTTCATTTCAGTCCTAGGCACTCAAAGGGCACTAAGCATAGAGTGTGAAAACTGAGTTTCCTTGAGAGCTGCTTGGAAGCCTGATGGTGTGTGAAGTTAGTGAGCCAAATGGAGTTGTTCTCCCACAAGAACCACTTGGCTGATTCTTCTTCAATATGCCCTTCACCAACATGCAGTGTTTCCTTGATTGAATTAGCTCTCACACCAATATTTGCGTCTAGAGCCTTTGCATTGAGGGCTATCTGAAAACGGCTGTGGCGCTGAAGTTGCCTGTGAATGTGGAGTTGGTGGCATGTGAAACCCGCATGTAGAGCATTCGTTTGTGTGGGATGCTCTACCAGGTTCATTCCTAGATAATGCACTCAAAGGGCACTAAGCATAGAGTGTGAAAACTGAGTTTCCTTGAGAGCTGCTTGGAAGCCTGATGGTGTGTGACGTTAGTGAGCCAAATGGAGTTGTTCTCCCACAAGAACCACTCGGCTGATCCTTCTTCAATATGCCCTTCACCAACATGCAGTGTTTCCTTGATTGAATTAGCTCTCACACAATATTTGCGTCTAGAGCCTTTGCATTGAGGGCTATCTGAAACGGCTGTGGCGCTGAAGTTGCCTGTGAATGTGGAGTTGGTGGCATGTGAAACCCGCATGTGGAGCATTCGTTTGTGTGGATGCTGACCAAGCTTCATTTCAGTCCTAGGCACTCAAAGGGCACTAAGCATAGAGTGTGAAAACTGAGTTTCCTTGAGAGCTGCTTGGAAGCCTGATGGTGTGTGAAGTTAGTGAGCCAAATGGAGTTGTTCTCCACAAGAACCACTCGGCTGATCCTTCTTCAATATGCCCTTCACCAACATGCAGTGTTTCCTTGATTGAATTAGCTCTCACACCAATATTTGCGTCTAGAGCCTTTGCTTTGAGGGCTATCTGAAAACGGCTGTGGCGCTGAAGTTGCCTGTGAATGTGGAGTTGGTGGCATGTGAAACCCGCATGTGGAGCATTCGTTTGTGTGGGATGCTGACCAAGCTTCATTTCAGTCCTGGGCACACAAAGAGCACTAAGCATAGAGTGTGAAAACTGAGTTTCCTTGAGAGCTGCTTGGAAGCCTGATGGTGTGTGAAGTTAGTGAGCCAAATGGAGTTGTTCTCCCACAAGAACCACTCGGCTGATCCTTCTTCAATATGCCCTTCACCAACATGCAGTGTTTCCTTGATTGAATTAGCTCTCACACAATATTTGCGTCTAGAGCCTTTGCTTTGAGGACTATCTGAAAACGGCTGTGGCGCTGAAGTTGCCTGTGAATGTGGAGTTGGTGGCATGTGAAACCCGCATGTGGAGCATTCGTTTGTGTGGGATGCTCTACCAGGTTCATTTCAGTCATAGCCAAAGAAAGGGCACTAAGCATAGAGTGTGAAAACTGAGTTTCCTTGAGAGCTGCTTGGAAGCCTGATGGTGTGTGAAGTTAGTGAGCCAAATGGAGTTGTTCTCCCACAAGAACCACTCGGCTGATCCTTCTCAATATGCCCTTCACCAACATGCAGTGTTTCCTTGATTGAATTAGCTCTCACACCATATTTGCGTCTAGATCCTTTGCATTGAGGGCTATCTGAAAACGGCTGTGGCGCTGAAGTGCCTGTGAATGTGGAGTTGGTGGCATGTGAAACCCGCATGTGGAGCATTCGTTTGTGTGGGATGCTGACAAGCTTCATTTCAGTCCTGGGCACACAAAGAGCACTAAGCATAGAGTGTGAAAACTGAGTTTCCTTGAGAGCTGCTTGGAAGCCTGATGGTGTGTGAAGTTAGTGAGCCAAATGGAGTTGTTCTCCCACAAGAACCACTCGGCTGATTCTTCTTCAATATGCCCTTCACCAACATGCAGTGTTTCCTTGATTGAATTAGCTCTCACACCAATATTTGCGTCTAGAGCCTTTGCATTGAGGGCTATCTGAAAACGGCTGTGGCGCTGAAGTTGCCTGTGAATGTGGAGTTGGTGGCATGTGAAACCCGCATGTGAGCATTCGTTTGTGTGGGATGCTCTACCAGGTTCATTTCAGTCATAGCCAAAGAAAGGGCACTAAGCATAGAGTGTGAAAACTGAGTTTCCTTGAGAGCTGCGTGGAAGCCTGATGGTGTGTGAAGTTAGTGAGCCAAATGGAGTTGTTCTCCCACAAGAACCACTCGGCTGATCCTTCTTCAATATGCCCTTCACCAACATGCAGTGTTTCTTGATTGAATTAGCTCTCACACCAATATTTGCGTCTAGAGCCTTTGCTTTGAGGGCTATCTGAAAACGGCTGTGGCGCTGAAGTTGCCTGTGAATGTGGAGTTGGTGGCATGTGAAACCCGCATGTGGAGCATTCGTTTGTGTGGGATGCTGACCAAGCTTCATTTCAGTCCTGGGCACACAAAGAGCACTAAGCATAGAGTGTGAAAACTGAGTTTCCTTGAGAGCTGCTTGGAAGCCTGATGGTGTGTGAAGTTAGTGAGCCAATGGAGTTGTTCTCCCACAAGAACCACTCGGCTGATCCTTCTTCAATATGCCCTTCACCAACATGCAGTGTTTCCTGATTGAATTAGCTCTCACACCAATATTTGCGTCTAGAGCCTTTGCATTCAGGGCTATCTGAAAACGGCTGTGGCGCTGAAGTTGCCTGTGAATGTGGAGTTGGTGGCATGTGAAACCGCATGTGGAGCATTCGTTTGTGTGGATGCTGACCAAGCTTCATTTCATTCCTAGGCACACAAATAGCACTAAGCATAGAGTGTGAAAACTGAGTTTCCTTGAGAGCTGCTTGGAAGCCTGATGGTGTGTGAAGTTAGTGAGCCAAATGGAGTTGTTCTCCCACAAGACCACTCGGCTGATCCTTCTTCAATATGCCCTTCACCAACATGCAGTGTTCCTTGATTGAATTAACTCTCACACCAATATTTGCGTCTAGAGCCTTTGCATTGAGGGCTATCTGAAACGGCTGTGGCGCTGAAGTTGCCTGAGAATGTGGAGTTGGTGCATGTGAAACCCGCATGTGGAGCATTCGTTTGTGTGGGATGCTCTACCAGGTTCATTTCAGTCCTAGCCATACAAAGGGCACTAAGCAGAGAGTGTGAAAACTGAGTTTCCTTGAGAGCTGCTTAGAAGCCTGATGGTGTGTGACGTTAGTGAGCCAAATGAGTTGTTCTCCCACAAGAACCACTCGGCTGATCCTTCTTCAATATGCCCTTCACCAACATGCAGTGTTTCCTTGATTGAATTAGCTCTCACACCAATATTTGCGTCTAGAGCCTTTGCATTGAGGGCTATCTGAAAACGGCTGTGGCGCTGAAGTTGCCTGTGAATGTGGAGTTGGTGGCATGTGAAACCTGCATGTGGAGGCATTCGTTTGTGTGGGATGCTCTACCAGGTTCATTCCTAGATAATGCACTCAAAGGGCACTAAGCATAGAGTGTGAAAACTGAGTTCCTTGAGAGCTGCTTGGAAGCCTGATGGTGTGTGATGTTATTGAGCCAAATGGAGTTGTTTCTCCCACAAAACCACTCGGCTGATCCTTCTTCAATATGCCCTTCACCAACATGCAGTGTTTCCTTGATTGAATTAGCTCTCACACCAATATTTGCGTCTAGAGCCTTTGCTTTGAGGCTATCTGAAAACGGCTGTGGCGCTGAAGTTGCCTGTGAATGTGGAGTTGGTGGCATGTGAAACCCGCATGTGGAGCATTCGTTTGTGTGGGATGCTGACCAAGCTTCATTCAGTCCTAGGCACACAAATAGCACTAAGCATAGAGTGTGAAAACTGAGTTTCCTTGAGAGCTGCTTGGAAGCCTGATGGTGTGTGAAGTTAGTGAGCCAAATGGAGTTGTTCTCCCACAGAACCACTCGGCTGATCCTTCTTCAATATGCCCTTCACCAACATGCAGTGTTTCCTTGATTGAATTAGCTCTCACACCAATATTTGCGTCTAGAGCCTTTGCATTGAGGGCTATCTGAAAACGGCTGTGGCGCTGAAGTTGCCTGTGAATGTGGAGTTGGTGGCATGTGAAACCCGCATGTGGAGCATTCGTTTGTGTGGGATGCTGACCAAGCTTCATTTCAGTCCTGGGCACACAAAGAGCACTAAGCATAGAGTGTGAAAACTGAGTTTCCTTGAGAGCTGCTTGGAAGCCTGATGGTGTGTGAAGTTAGTGAGCCAAATGGAGTTGTTCTCCCACAAGAACCACTCGGCTGATCCTTCTTCATATGCCCTTCACCACATGCAGTGTTTCCTTGATTGAATTAGCTCTCACACCAATATTGCGTCTAGAGCCTTTGCATTGAGGGCTATCTGAAAACGGCTGTGCGCTGAAGTTGCCTGTGAATGTGGAGTTGGTGGCATGTGAAACCCGCATGTGGAGCATTCGTTTGTGTGGGATGCTCTACCAGGTTCATTTCAGTCATAGCCAAAGAAAGGGCACTAAGCATAGAGTGTGAAAACTGAGTTCCTTGAGAGCTGCTTGGAAGCCTGATGGTGTGTGAAGTTAGTGAGCCAAATGGAGTTGTTCTCCCACAAGAACCACTCGGCTGATCTTCTTCAATATGCCCTTCACCAACATGCAGTGTTTCCTTGATTGAATTAACTCTCACACCAATATTTGCGTCTAGAGCCTTTGCATTGAGGGCTATCTGAAAACGGCTGTGGCGCTGAAGTTGCCTGTGAATGTGGAGTTGGTGGCATGTGAAACCCGCATGTGGAGCATTCGTTTATGTGGGATGCTCTACAAGCTTCATTTCAGTCCTAGGCACTCAAAGGGCACTAAGCATAGAGTGTGAAAACTGAGTTTCCTTGAGAGCTGCTTGGAAGCCTGATGGTGTGTGAAGTTAGTGAGCCAAATGGAGTTGTTCTCCCACAAGAACCACTCGGCTGATCCTTCTTCAATATGCCCTTCACCAACATGCAGTGTTTCCTTGATTGAATTAGCTCTCACACCAATATTTGCGTCTAGAGCCTTTGCTTTGAGGGCTATCTGAAAACGGCTGTGGCGCTGAAGTTGCCTGTGAATGTGGAGTTGGTGGCATGTGAAACCCGCATGTGTAGCATTCGTTGTGTGGGATGCTGACCAAGCTTCATTTCAGTCCTGGGCACACAAAGAGCACTAAGCATAGAGTGTGAAAACTGAGTTTCCTTGAGAGCTGCTTGGAAGCCTGATGGTGTGTGAAGTTAGTGAGCCAAATGGAGTTGTTCTCCCACAAGAACCACTCGGCTGATCCTTCTTCAATATGCCCTTCACCAACATGCAGTGTTTCCTTGATTGAATTAGCTCTCACACCAATATTGCGTCTAGAGCCTTTGCTTTGAGGGCTATCTGAAAACGGCTGTGGCGCTGAAGTTGCCTGTGAATGTGGAGTTGGTGGCATGTGAAACCCGCATGTAGAGCATTCGTTTCTGTGGGATGCTCTACCAGGTTCATTCCTAGATAATGCACTCAAAGGGCACTAAGCATAGAGTGTGAAAACTGAGTTTCCTTGAGAGCTGCTTGGAAGCCTGATGGTGTGTGACGTTAGTGAGCCAAATGGAGTTGTTCTCCCACAAGAACCACTCGGCTGATCCTTCTTCAATATGCCCTTCACCAACATGCAGTGTTTA